>NC_047024.1:11200493-11334595 GCF_902652985.1 Pecten maximus | reverse complement strand
CAAAATAAAACATGTTGAAATCGAAACTCAGAAATGTCGATAAAAAAATAAACACAAGAAGAAGAGATCTCACAACAAACCAATCGACAAAAAAATAGATAACTTACAGACACGATCGGTATTACTAGTTTTAAGGCGATCACCACGCTGACCAATGACAAACACGATGTGAAGTATTGTAATTCCATATGTGTTTTTTTTTTTATAAATTACCTGCTTATATCAAATCAAATTGGCGTATTGACGACGAAATTTAATCAAGGCCAATGATCTATATATTATATGCTATTTTAATCGATTCATGTTCGACAATTTTATCACAGATAATATAATGATTTGAAATAACCATATGCCTAATTTTCCTTGAAATCTTGGCAATGTCACAGCTGGTTTTGAATCATAGTTCTGCCAGTCACGTGATCCAATTGTATTAATGATATTAATTTGTGGTTATAGCTTAAATTAAACTCTCTTTAGTTTTCAAGGGATTTATATTTTATAGGATAAAACCATTACAATCAACGAATGGAACTTATACAAAACAGAAATGAAAAAAATTTTACTCAGTACCGAGTGACCATCAAGTCATGGTACCACCTGTTAGCACTTGGCTACACAGAGCTTGATATCAATACACTACAATCCACCTGAGTACTTGATATACTATAAAACGTAACTCTATATACTAGAATGACGTCATCATACATATATCTGAATAAAAAAAAACATTTATCGTCCGGAAGTCTGTTGGAGGCCCATTAAATCGCCGTTTTGATGACCATTGGCAAAATTCCATCGACCTAAACATGTGCGGTGCTGCATTTCAGACTGTGGAATTCGCTAACAAATACAATATGGCAACGACTATGTCGCTAACAAAAACACCGATCGAAATACGTATTTTAGGCAAAGGTATGACTAATCTGTGAATGAAGAAGTGTTGGACGAATCAAAGACTTTTTGGTGCCGTTTTGGTTAAATTATTCCCGACGAAAGAGAGAAAGAAGACATCTAATTGGTCAATATCTGCTAAACTATGGTAATTTCCAAAAGGTCATCGGGACAACGATCCTAAACGTGAAACGAAAACGGAAGAGAAATTTGATTTTGCTAAAAAAAAAACGTATGTCATACAATGATCTTATTGTAACTTTCAGTTTTGAAGTGCTTTTTCGACTCACTTTTTATGCTATTGCATACGGATTGTACAAGAGACTTGGGGGTGACTTGTACCTTTGGATATTAACCTGGTATCGATAGGTACACCATACACCTTTTATATCCTTTAAGACTCGGCAGTGATACTAGGGTTCACAAGATCCAGGAGTAAAGTTAGGAAATGCTTACACGTGTTAAAATAGACAGGTGCTACCGTCCAAAATTAATTGTCGATATTGGATAATTCAAGATAACACGGAGATGACCATGTATATATCAGTGATGCAGAAGACGTACATCATTAGCGGCTGATTTAGATATTTTAACACTAGGATCATTCCGCTAAATTATGATTGTGTTTATTGTAGTTTTCTACGTTGGTTTCTATGGCAAAGCGTTTTAGTTAGGATTGGCGCTAAAGTTTGAGTACGTAAAAGGCACATGTACAGTATGAGATGTAGGTGTAGTGACAAGTCATAAATATAACACTGATGAATGTCAGGAGTCCTCATCCACTTGTTATCATGAACCTAAGTTCTATATATTACACAAGTTAAATACCACATCAGGAAAGTTGGGAAAATGGATGCAAAGTTCACATCATATTCGAATATTCAACTTAGGTTGTTGTCATATCAGTTGAGGTAATTTATTTTGTAGGTCAAACATCTATTTATTCATAAAATCGAGGTTATATTTATATACATTAGAAGACCGTGTTAAAGTAGTGAACATCAGAAAGAGCAGAGTGTTTTATTACAATAGAAAGAGAGTGTATGTTGCATTGTGTTTATATATATATTAAATATTGTGAAAACTGTATTATGTATGCATTATATAGACGCTTATGACTGATTTTCTTCGACATATCTACCAATGGTAAGTAGAGCTGGACGACTCTGTTACTGCCGACTGACTGGATTTTAAACATATGGCTTATAATTGGTTAACGCCGAAATCTATGACCATTGATAAAATGTTAAACTATCAAAGGTATTTCCCGGTTTAATATCGAGAGCATTTCGGTCACCAACTTAACGATAGGTCAACCCAATCAATGTTAACCTTGTTTGATGGGATGTTGTTCTGCTGATAAAACATTTTATCTAGGCGCTCAATGAAGGTCGTTATACATTACAGAGGTTATCAGACAACGCTAGTAAATATCACTTCTTCTACTGTCTTACTCTAATTGCATTAAAGTCCAGAAAAAAGGTTATAACTAAAGTGATAATAAGCTGTATGATGAATTATTATTAGATAACAATCCTACTGCTGCATCAACCAATCTTTGAAAGATTATTTTGTGGGAAGGTGATGGAGATTTTCACATTTAGCATCTATGCATTTGATTAAAAATAACCTTATTCTTCTAATGTCTTCTTGTCTCATCCCCACTGTGCGCCTTCATATTAACCCACTGTGCGCCTTCATATTAACCCACTATGCGCCTTCATATTAACCCAGTGTGCGTCTTCATACTAACCCAGTGTTCGTCTTCATACTAACCCAGTGTTCGCCTTCATACTAACCCACTGTGCGCCTTCATACTAACCCACTGTGCGCCTTCATATTAACCCAGTGTGCGTCTTCATACTAACCCAGTGTTCGTCTTCATACTAACCCAGAGTTCGTCTTCATACTAACCCAGTGTGCGCCTTTATAACTAATCCAGTGTTCGCCTTCATACTAACCCAGTGTTCGCCTTCATACTAACCCAGTGTTCGCCTTCATTACCTGCCCAGTGTTCGCCTTCATTACCTGCCCAGTGTTCGCCTTCCTACTAACCCAGTGTGCGCCTTCATACTAGCCAAGTGTTCGCGTCATACTAATCCAGTGTGCAACTTCATAACTAACCAGTGTGCAACTTCATAACTAACCTGTGTTCGCCTTCATACTAATCCAGTGTGCGCCTTCATAACTAACCCAGTGTTCGCCTTCATTATTAATCCAGTGTGCGCTTTCAAACTGAGCCAGTGTTCGTCTTCATACTAACCCAGTGTTCGCCTTCATACTAACCCAGTGTGCGCCTTCATACTAACCCACTGTGCGCCTTCATATTAACCCAGTGTGCGTCTTCCTACTTACCCAGTGTGCGCCTTCATACTAACCCAGTGTACGTCTTCCTACTAATCCAGTGTGTGCATTCATACTAACCCAGTGTGCGCCTTTATACTAACCCAGTGTGCGTCTTCCTACTAACCCAGTGTGCGCCTTTATACTAACCCAGTGTGCGTCTTCCTACTAACCCAGTGTGCGCCTTCATACTAACCCAGTGTGCGTCTTCCTACTAATCCAGTGTGCGCCTTCATACTAACCCAGTGTGCGCCTTCATACTAACCCAGTGTGCGCCTTCATACTAACCCAGTGTTCGCCTTCATAACCCAGTGTGCGCTTCATACTAACCCAGTGTGCGCCTTTATACTAACCCGATGTGTGCCTTCATAACTAACCCAGTGTGCGCCTTCATACTAACCCAGTGTGCGCCTTCATACTAACCCAGTGTGCGCCTTCCTACTAACCCAGTGTTCGCCTTCATACTAACCCAGTGTTCACCTTCATACTAACCCAGTGTTCGTCTTCATACTAACCCAGTGTTCACCTTCATACTAACCCAGTGTTCGCCTTCATACTAACCCAGTGTGCGCCTTCATACTAACCCAGTGTTCGCCTTCATAACCCAGTGTGCGCTTCATACTAACCCAGTGTGCGCCTTCATACTAACCCGGTGTGTGCCTTCATAACTAACCCAGTGTGCGCCTCCATAATTAATCCTGCGTTCGCCTTCATAATTAACCCAGTGTGCGCCTTCCTACTAACCCAGTGTGCGCCTTCATATTAACCCAGTGCTCATTTATACTAACCCATTTTTCTTAGTTAAACCTTTCCCTAGTCTTTCAACTATTTTTTTTGTGCTTTTCTACCAACACACGTGGTAAGTATTAGCGATGTGGGCCATCTGTCTGGACAAAATCTAGGTCTCTACCACGATGTTGTCACGAGTGTCCACACATGTACTTATGCGTTGAGGTGATGGGGGTGATGCAGGTTCTAACTGAGGTTTTAGATGGTATTTACATTTCCCTTATGGACAATTCACTTAATCATACATCTCCTTTTCAGACCACAAAGACGCCAAAATTCGCCTTTTGCTGATTATGTGATAGAGAACGATGTGCCGGTATCGCATCTCCTCGTTTGCTAAATCAATATCATCAGTATCGTCCGATGACTCCGGAGATCTTCCTATACAAACGTAAGTATTGAAAACCAATACAGTATCACCGTTTTAAGCCAAACAAAGTACTTGTTACCAGAGTAAAACTGTTGTGTCCTTCTATAAGTCTCGTCATTAACGCTATTAGCAAAAAGAAAAGAGTAGGAAGCAAGAAAGGAAGAAAGCAAATTCAAACCACGGCCCATTCTTAGAACTGTTGCTAGACTTCAATGTTTAAGTTTTTTTTTATATCTAATGAATGTGACGCGCATCATAGGCAGCCCTTGAAATCTGTAAATGATAACTCTAGTCAATAAACAAGTGCCGTAGGTTCCCCATTTAAGCCTGCCTTTACGTATGGGTATACTGTATAGTACTGTATTTACCGACTTCCATATATCGTATTCAGTCACAAATCGTAAAATACGTAGTCCAGACACCCATAACTGTTCTGCGAAGTTCGCCACACGAATCGCATCTAATCTAATTTCCCATTGAAATCCTTCACATTACCTTTCTTAGTTACGGTACAGAGATAAACACAGCTTTTATAACATTGTTACGGTGTAATACTCCGGTTTGGATTTGTCGTAATGAAGCAATCCACCAGTTACTTCCCTTGGATTGACATGTTCTAATAGAGACAGAAGTCGTTTACATCCCCGAAATGATATGTCGCCATGGAGACAGACGACATTAAAGTCCCGGATGCATCTTTACGAAGGGTCCTTAACTTATAAAAAAAAATCTTTTCTAAGGCTTTCCCCATAGGGAAGCATAACACCATTTCAAATATTTTTTTTTACTAATATTTTTTTTTTCAAAAATAAGAAAAGAAACTTCCAGAGATAAGGGAACTTCGTGAAACCATGGCCAGGTTATATATAGACCTAAAATTGATTGATCATGATTAAATGTAATTCTACTACATATCTATCTAGAGCGTCCTTTATTCTCTTGAGATCTCGGTATCTGAATTAAATGTAATCTTATTTAAATTTGGTGATATGTTATTGCGTAATGCATTCCTCTCTCATATTAATCTTACAAAGAATTGTAACGTAATTTCCAGCAAGCGTTCGATATAAATACATTTACGCAGAAAATTAAAGAAAAATTCCGAATGGATGCTATATGCAAGCAAGGAAGATTGATTGTCATTACTTTGCTAAAGACCTCGTTTAAGGATTTTGATATTTCACCACGTAAATTTTGTTTTGAGACCGAGTTAAAGCGATTGAGATCTTGAAGTAGGTCATATCTACGTATCACAGATCTATTTATCATGCTAATCGTCCTGGTTATACTAGGATGGGTTGATTTATGTAGACGCAGTGACATTACCATTCGTTCCTCTGTCATTCGTCTCCTTTATCCTATACCTGTTACGAATTTCTGAGGTAAAGTCGTTAATTCTGTTAATGTACTACTGTTAATACAAGCCGTCCCTGCTTGTAAATATATTTTGTTTTCTCAGCACCATAACTACATAACCATAACAATATTGGTTTTATCAAACTGATTGATGACGATAAAAGAACATATTCGTTTTGCATGAAGTTGGTCTACATAGAATATATCGTAATAGTTTTGTAGTTGGTTTCTATACATTATGAAATCTTATAACATTGCAGGAAGTTGGTTCATATTATTAATGACATCAAGTTTCGTAGGAAGTTAGTTTGTACAGAATATGACATTTTATTGTTTTGTAGGTAGGGGATTTGTGATTATGATAATTTCTGTTGCAACGTAGTAAGCTAACACGTGACATTATTATCATATCATATCTTGATATGTGATTGTGTAATGACATTCCATTTGTAAAACAGCGAATTAATATGCTATCGAGTTAATATATCATTGTTTGATGACAATACTGCTGTAATGTAGCGAGTTGCTTTATGATAAGCCTTATGTACTCACCAATTCTCTTTACACGGTGGCTAGCCATTTCTTCATTATCTAAAAAAATGAAAAGAAATAGTTAATCATTTAACGTAAAATGCCTTCCACGACAAAAATGGAATATGCCAGGCCATGTAAAACTTGAAATAAAGTGTATTATCATATTATAATGTGAAGCGCATTAGAGTAATTTTGTTATATAAATGTTGTATATGTATAATATTATCATATGAAGTCCGTCACGGGAACGCTAACGCAATTTTGCCTGAATACTCCAGACATGTATATTAATACATGTAATGACAATGTTACAATAAACTGCAGGTAGATAAGAGTTTGGATTTCCTTTGATCGACACTCTACTTTAGGTATATATTACTATTCACTAATTTGTAACAAAATATCGTACATTAAGCCATGGGTGTACATACTAGTTCCCGGTAAATAAGCATATACGAAATAATAAACTTACCACTGCCTTTCCATATATGTCGGAATGGCTCTCTATTGGATTGTGTATAGTCTGTTCCGTAGTTTGCTAGCTTCCTTTGGAAATCTTTTGTGATTGCATCCAAAATTCGTGCCTCCACATCTTGTTTGGTGATGGTCCTCACAGGACTGGCGTCCAGCACCACGAGGAAAAGGCTGGCTAGACAGACGCAGAGTAGTGTGTTCAGGTTCGGCAGTGACAACATACCATAGGATTGAGTGAGCTGGTAAAAGAAACAAAGATATACAGCTTGGATACAACAATTTTATAAAGGCACAAAGAACATATCAATGTTATAAGTATGAAAGCGAGCAAAAAAGAAAAATATCTTTAATTTAATTTGTCAACCGGAAATTGTGCCTTTCCCATGAGTATTTTAGAATCAATATCCCTTTTATAAAATGCCTTATCGTTGTGATGTATGTGTGATTTCAAAGTGTCGTTCTATAAAATTAAACGTGATAAAGAAAATAAATGACATTAAAAAAAAGGAAAAAGAAGAAGAGAGAAACCGATCCAATATTGAATTACAGCAAATCTCTAAGTGGACTTCTAGAACGATCTGCAAAGGTCGACAGCCTGAAATCCCATCACATAAATTTAGATAGGGAAATTAGAACTCGCTTCATCACCTAGTTAAGACCGAGTAATGAAACACAAGGATGCGTTGATGCCAGTCGTTATTGTCTCATTAAAAAATAAAACAAAACCAAATGATGAAAACGATTACCAGTCAAGCTTAATGTCGTAAACTAGTAAACAAGGTATTTGTCATGCGATTGGTGAAGTGTGCGACCACCAAATCGAGAAGTTTTTTTTAGACATCACTACTTGTCCACCTTATATTATACGATATTTTATATGGCTATAATAAAAAAAAAAAAAGAGAATTCTCTCTGTTTTAATCGGACATCTAATTTAATATTATCACTCAAATGCAACACAAAAACTTCACACAAACTATCTTTAAATGTCTAGTTATCAATGCAAGTACAGAAACATATACCACACTCTCAATCCAAATCCTAAATGATTCCGATTCGATATAAATGAATATATTTCTAGTTTCGAATCAAGACGGCATGTAGGATTACGATCCGATATCTAAGTCGATACAACTGAAAGGGAAGGTAAATGGACAGACGATACACCAAACCACAGAGAAACTGGAACATCAACCTCCGCGGGTGAAAATGACGCCAGAAACATCCTGATCAACCCGTGACATATATATACAGATTTCGTTTCATATCATCTACACCAACCTTGTCCGGAGGTACTGTTGGTATTTATGGTATATCTTGTATTATGCTAGTCGCATACATTGATTTACGACACCTCAATACAGTCACATAGTTTATCCACGCAGGAAGTCACAAAGGTTCGTTAAAACTAGGAAACATCCCTGTCTATTCTGAATTGTCCCTTTGTGTAAAATCCCATCATTGTGATAGGCGGATGTATTGTAGGCAGTGCTCATTCACAAAGTAGAATAGGGAAAATATGGAAATAATTCCAGCAAGAATGGTGAAGCCTGGAGGCGAGAAGTCTGTATACGAATCCTGAAAACATTTCCTTTAATTATAAGTATCAAATGTTTAATATGAAACCTGTTGTCTCGCTCCCGGAGGTGTAACTCCAACTATTCAAGCTAAGGCGCATTATAGGCGGTGACGGTTAGCGGAGTGTTGTTGAAGCGGTACTTTGATTGTATATTACAGTCTATATGGCTTTCTTTAAAAACTAATCTCAATTAAAAAAAAACTGAAAAAAATTGATTGCTGAGAGGGACACTCTTTCTTAAGAATAGTGGCACCGGTTAAGAATAAAATTTCGAATTCTATGTTCTTTAAAATCATCTATTATCCAAATTTTAGAAAATCGATTAAATTATGAGTTCTTTTTGATACATAAACTTCCATTTCCCACGCCGGTTTGGCACCTAGGATATCTGTCTTAGTGGACGAAATACATTGTTACTGTTTGATGCAGTTTAAAAACAGTATTCATTATGTAGGCCTACTGTATCTGTTTCCAGCTTTTGGTTTAAATTATTTGTAAGAACCTTCAAAATGCGAAATTAGGCGTCTTGAATGTAGCAATTATCGTTTATGAAACGTTGAATGTATCATATTTTACTTCCGTATTAAATTAGTTTAAACTTTGCATCAGCAAGCAATATAATGTCGTCCCCCATTTGTATTAGATAAAATCATCTAGATTTAAATAGATGCTTATTTCCGTGAGTATTCTGCTTAAGATACGATAGTTTCCTCGTATGTATCGCTGTAATATATTAGATCATGACTATCTAGCTATGTAAAGCGATATTTACCTACCTCGTAAATCACACTATCGTCACGAGAGATGATAACAAAAGAAGCTTGGTAACTCTTGTCAGTGCAAACTATTACCGATATTTTCCAAGGAAGTTATATTAATATGTACATTTGCCATAGTTAAGAAATGACGAAAATGTCCATACTGTGACTTACAAGCAAGACATATCTTAACCCTTTCACATCATCTGCGGAACTAATATTGATCGGCAAAGCCGAAATGCGCATGTCAGTGTCATGGTCGTTGTTGAAGTAAGTGACTTGTTATCAAAGTAAATTCTATTGTAGAACATTGCCTGACATCAACTGTATATCGAGATAATATTTACTGTGATATACTGATAACTTTCACCGTCAGTCATTTGATAAACTAGTCATAATCGGAAGGATTAATCAATATTTCCAATCACTCGCTATCTATTACCAATCTAGATATAACAAAGAACACGTGACCGCTCGAAAACACACTCCGCGGACTCGCTCCTACGTGACTCTCTATTCGGCTTTCCCCGTGTAGCATTATTTACAAACATCGATTTGGGTTAAACAGTGTTTCAAAACCCGTAACCATATATTTATAGAACATTTGTACTTATAACGGCTCGTATATCGCTATATCTTAAACTCATTTAACTGAAAGAAGAAACCATTGTATAATGAGCATGGAATCTGCAGTAAGATAAACTTTAAAATGTTCCATATTTTTCATCAATGGCGTGTGTTCGTGAATGCTCAAAATGAAAATATTTGTGAATAACTTGAAACTAATATACATGAAGCAAAATAACAAGAAGTGTAACAGGACAATTTTAAAAAAAGTGTCGAGACATTACTAATTATAACTGAGGTACTCTCTGTTACTAAAACAAATTCCTCAACATGAAGCTGAAAGATTGTCAAAAGTACACATAGAACAATGTAAATATACCTATACACATAATAACACTATTTATAGTATAATTGTTACAATTACTTGACGTCAATCACTAAAGAATAACGTCAGAATATACGCTATGCGAAGCACCGATAATGTGTTTAATATACACACTTATATACCTTGCATAATCACATGTTTAAATGGTGTTTACACAAAAGTAGAAAAGATTTGATAATAATACATATTTTGTAGTTGTAAATAGGAGTCACGATTTCAGGCAATAAATATCGGTAGATATTAAGCCCGAGTCAATAATTACTTTCTGCGGTACATTCAAATTTTCGCTCATTATCAAACTTAACAGATACGCGCATTGATAGATTGGTACATTAATATAATTTGATATATTATCAGCATTTAGACACTGTAATTAGCGAGTTAAAGTATCATATACTGTATTGCTTCTATAGTAAAAAGCGCTTTCGAAAACACTGCGGATATTGTTATCATTATATCTTCAAATGCAGGAAAAATCGGAAAACTGACAAAAATATATACTAACACAAAGATCAGACTATTACACATAACCAGGAAGAAAAGTTAGTCACCAAACGCTAATAACGCACGCATGAATTCTGCTATTTATGACAACAAATATTGTTTTGGTACTTTATTTATTGATAATACATTGCATTATTTAAAATACTAATAAGGCTATCAATTAATAGTAACGTATAATGATAATTCATTTGACTCCTACTTTCTATTAAAGCGACTACAACTGTAAAAACCGCTGGGAAATATTATTAGACATACAACATAAAACTAAGACTTTCTTTTTTAATGACGGATATCATACGTGTTCTCAACCGTTATCTGAAATTATCTAAATCAGTGCAAAAACAATAATGTTGCAACAAAGAACACGTGACCGCTCGTAAACAGACTCCGCGAACTCGTCACTCGCTAGCTCCTACGTGACTCTATTCGTCTTTCTCAGTGTAGCATTATTTACAAACATCAATTTGGGTTAAACAGCGTTTTAAAAACCGTAACCATATAATTCATAGAACATTTTACGTACAAAGGCTCGTATATCGCTGTATCTTAAACTCATTTAACTGAAAGAAAGGAAATTCAAATCCTTAATCCCTCGGATCAACAACACATAGTACATATAATACATTGTGTTATAATTAGATAAATGTCATATGATATGACATAGTAACACAAATTACGAAGAAAGACAATATGTTTTGATTTTAATTTACAGGATATACTTACACATACAAGATGTACATTTGTGTGCACTTATAAATATTATGTATTTATAAAAGATGCCACAATTACATATAATTAGAAGGACTGACACTGTTAGGGAAAATAACGTTACACTCTTAACGATAAACATACATGTACGATAGTAAGGTTAAGATTTACGTTATCTGTGTTCCTCTAAACACATGCGGCGTGACCTAGTTATACACTAACTGGGCTAGTATATTGGTGGGAATATTCCACGCACTATTTGGCGGCATGTTTTACAACAAAAACCGACTGTGGAACATTTCAGTGCAGAAAGAGGATTGGCGTATACTGTATCAATTGTACATCATAAACTTGTGACGTCTGCCCAACTTAATTTGTTTTCAGACAGTCATTCAGTGGTAGGACACAACTCTAACTATGTTGCAATGCTTTTCAAGAATTGGTTTTGTTCTCCTTGAATATGAAGCGATTCATTATGATATTGTATTGCTTTGTTAATCATATACATGGGACATGTATATATTATATATAAAGAATGAATGATCCGTCTTGCTGTTTTGTAAAATATATGGATAAACAGATACATATTATCTTAATCTCATATATCTATATATATATATATATATATATATATATGGACAAGGCTTCAATATTAAAGATATTATTAGATTCATCTTCGTATGCTTGGCAAAGTATGTGAAGAGAATATTAACTTAAAGTATAAATGTCAACGCAAAGCATGTGAAGAGATATATTAACTTAAAGTAAAAATGCCAACGCAATGTAAGAAGCAAGTGCAAATATACCGTTTTAGATAATGTCCACGCCACCAGTCTATTTCCCTGTTTGAGAAACATTCATTTGCAATTGTAAATGTCGGATAACTATAAATGTCTTTCTCAACACTCATGGTAACATTGGAGGTGAAGGCTGTTATATGGCGAAATAGGGTACCGTGCACTCACAGAGGGCATGTATGTCGTGTATATATATATACAGTGGCATAATAACAACAATGATGTGAAACAAAAACATGAATGGTGGCGCGTGAGAGTAAATGATATATACTGTACACATTTTGTTCATAGCTAATTTAATTCTTTGTAATAATCAAATAGATTTCTGCAAAACTTTCGTAAGTGTTGTAAAGCATTGCAAGTAGTATTGATGAAGTCCCTTAGGAAATGAAAACGATTTTCTGAAACATCGAATTACGGGCATCTTACTTCTGTTAAATACCGCGGGAAATAGTGGATTATTCAGTGATACTTTATCGATTAATATGCGAGTAACTATTTTGTACTTGCTTTATGATATATGTAACGCTCGTCTGGGATTCTAGCAGACATATACCTGATTACTGGAAACAAAGAACTTACCATTTCGTTATCCAGAAATGATATATTGTATCCATCGAACGA
Organism: Pecten maximus; assembly: GCF_902652985.1. Taxonomy (NCBI): domain Eukaryota; kingdom Metazoa; phylum Mollusca; class Bivalvia; order Pectinida; family Pectinidae; genus Pecten; species Pecten maximus. The sequence continues at coordinate 11,321,916 of NC_047024.1, read as the reverse complement.
TAAATTACAGTGCTAACAATATATCAACATTACAGTAACAAAGCCCTAATGAAAGCTATATCTACTGTATAGATATATATCGATTTAACCAATCAGCGATTGGTACCTCCGCCCACCTCTCATCTGGTTGGCTCAATCAATAAAAACTGTCGGGGATAAGGAATTACAACACAAAAGAAGACTGCGAAATGATATTCTCAAATTTATATAAGATTTTCATATTAAATATCATCATTTCATTTCATTGAGATACTTTGCTTGGAAGCTGTTCTTTTTCGGAGAGAGGAATTTAAATTTAAAGATTGATTTGATTTTTACGTTATGTCGATATACGTGTAGAGCGAAGAGCTTCATGATGAAAGATACACTCCAGTTTTAAAGTTATTACTCATTACATAAAAACGTATTCAAGTTAATTCTTATAATTTGATTTTCCATTAATACTTGGAAATTGAAAATCCACTTTTACTGACGTTTTCTCGTAAATAATAGTACGCCTCTGTATCAGCGAGTCAAAAGCGACGTTTTTGTTATGTTGTTGGCTAATGACACAATTTGTAAGCCAATGAAAATACTTTTGCGAGCAAGATTAAATTATATCACTACATTCGAAAGAGGATGGATTCTTTGCAAAGTAACAACGGACACCATTTTGTTTTGTTCTAGGGTTTCTAACGATTAGCCCTTTAAATGGTTCAGTTCATCATATATCTACTCTATGATCAAATTAAGATGCAATGGCATATTTTCAACTTGTTTGTTTTATTGACAACTCTGTTCATAGTGAATAATTATGAAATGCTTACAGCGAGGGAAATGATATTTTGATTTGTCAATCAGTACCGCTGCCCACAATTACATTGTTAACATTGTGTCTTAATTTAGCGTTGTACTGACTGAATATAAATGTGGACTGATTGAGTCACATTTACTAATTATCTTTTATCTAGCTGATTCTTTTAATATGATCTAGTTCCTTTAGAACCAATATCGTTACTTTGATTGGATGTTATTTGTTCGGAAAGTAAAATCGGAATGTAATGCATGGATATATATATATATTCTGAATGAAATAATCGTCTTTTATGGGAAAAGAGCCAGGTAAAAACTCTGGTTCGTAAATGAATTTCCCAAATTGTAAAACGGAGAACGGCTAGGAAAGAAAAACGTTAGAAAATGTTGGTTTGATATATACTGATAAGGATTTGTTATCCGGAAACACAAAAACGATCAATCATGATTTCCATTTCCGTTACCGTTTAAAGTACATCCATATTTCAAACGAGGGCATCAAGTTAATACTGAACTGTTGTGGAGATATTTTGTTTAATACATGGTCTGGTAGGGACCTGTTACTGATGTTTAAAATCATGTAAACTCATCAGCCTTTGCTTATTTAATAACAAGCATCCTAATCTCCTATTGGAGATCCGATTACTTGTAAAACACATTCTAATTCTCTGTGTTTCTCCAATAATTCTACATTTTGGAGGAGCTCCCTAATTCCATTTGATAGTAGCATACCGATATTGACATGTAAAACTTTTACAATTTAAGTCCCTGGCATGTAAAACAAGATTATCATCTGCCAAATCTGCAGACAAATTAAGTTTTTCCGAAGTAAAGTAAGAACGAACTAAACTTGCGTTACAATTGAATTTTTACACGGGCTGATAATGACGTTACACAACATAGCACCACACCTGTACCTGGAAACTGTAGGTTGAAGGATTTATTTAAACCGCTTAGGATGGGGATGGTTTGAGGGAGTCGAAATTTTATATGGGATTTATCGTTGAGAGAAGACAGTGTTATATTACATAGGGTTTGGGTGTTACAGTGGGAATCAGTGTTTATATTACAAAGTGGAATACTGAGTGCAATGCGTTTAAAGAGAGGGCGTGGGTTTAGAGAGAGGGCGTGGGTTTAGAGAGTTCCGTAATGAACAGCAAAATCGGTTAGTTCTGCCTTCCAACCAAATATTTATATACCTGCTTATATGTAAAGGCAAATTTTACAACAGTGGTAATAATAGTGTTTCCAGCTATTTGCAAAAGTATCTTTCCTAGGTTTTGACACTTGGCACTGAAAACATCTATTCTTTTGTAGATAAGATCCATACTAATATTGTGGTTTGACGGACTTGGGAGATGAAACAGTATGTCTAAATCTTCGTATGACAGTCAAACTAAGCTGTACCTTATTGATAATGATATCGATCTCGATTAAGACTTATAAAAGCATTTAATGCTGTCATAAAATCATAAGAAATGCGTTTATTACATAATTTCAACTTCCCCACAATCATTTATATCACATAATGCTCCCAGAGAGAGACCACAGAATGAAGCTGGTAGCAGAAAAACGCAATCATTAATTTAGGTCTTCTCCGTTGTCATAAAGCAGAACAGACGCAAAATAGCTGATTCTGCTAGGCCGCCACATAATAAGGATTAAAAACAAAACAAAAAACAAAAATACAGCTTGCAGCTGATTACCGACACGGCCCGTACAATTTCGCTGTTCCACAACCAGGTTACGGAGGTATCTTTGAAATAATAATCAATCTACCATCTTTTTCAAGCGGACACAAATCATATCCAAGAAAAAAGGTTCCAAAATTAATTACATTAATATTAAATTATATCTTATTTATAAATAAGAACCTTTGTAAAAAAAAATCTATTGTATTACTTACACCATAAATTATATGTTCCTTCAATATCTTCGTCATGATATCTGGTATGTTGTTATATTGGTAATGACAAAGGGTTTCACACAAGTTTGAATATCTCTGATTTATTAAGTAAATAATGTATTTATCAAATCTTTAGAAGAATATCATTTAAATATTGTTTCATTAACATTCCACAAGGCATTTGTTGTTCAGGTGACAATTGATGCGAGAAGGACGAAGGAGCTGCTTGGTGCCATTTTATTTCTGTTTTGCTCTACTCTATCTAACTCTAAATATCCTTTGAAAGGTGTTGGCATCTTGTTTGCCTCCTGTCCTCTCCTTACTCACGATATCACCTGTTCGAATTTATAAAGGTACGCTACGACACTCACACCTTTCTACCGGATGTATAATCAGTGTTATACACAAAATTGCCGTTAATGTTTTCTAGTTCTACGGACACCGACACAGCAGATGCTGAGGATTATTGTACTTTAAAATGTCCAGTTTGTTGATATAACGACAAACACAATTAGAAATCATGAGAATATGTTTTAAGCAACAGAATATTATTACTTATAAAGCATTAATTGATCTGGCGTAACAATTCATAAATTTGATGTACAAAGTATTCAAGCATGGAAATTAACTTGTTTGTAAATATGAAATAACTTCTTAAAGTCTTGATTTGCAAGCGGGAAGCGATCTTTGATGTGTCTTCTAATCAATTAGATATGCTATAAATAACGAATGGGTACATGTAATCCAGGTGTTTTAAAACGTAACTCGATAACGTGACATACCACGTGAACCGACGCTCATTATTTTTCTTTCGAACATCACACATTCAAGCAAAAGAAAACAATCTATCATAGTTGACAAATTAATATCGTACGCTTTTACAATAATAAGATAACGAAATCCTTATGTAAAACCACCACATCGCACTCTCTTTCGTTTTAACGGTAGTTGGTTAAAACAGAAATTTTTTTATGCTGAAATTCTCCTGATATCTGTATTTTAGTGCGTGGACATTTTTAACTATTGTTAAATGTCGTAATTTATCAATATATCAAAATAAGATAAACTGGTCCGGAGGATTCACATTCTTCTGAAAGAGTCGTGTTATTATTTTGTTTTTAGATAACTCTTAACTCTTTTCGAGATGGACAACTTATCAATTAATAGGACACGTAGATATGCCACATTATAGTATATGGGTTCTCTTTGGGTAAGTTTCTGATTAATGACATTCAGCAGGAACAAGCTACCAACTTTGTCTTCACAAGAGCAAAGAGGTCATTACGAGTACTAAAACAAAGGGAACCCTTTATAATGTCAAACAAATGTTCATGCATATTAACTGTACACAATAATCTGTGTTTCTGTGTTTATCTAGTTTTACACACCTGTCAATGGTGTTGCATTCTCTTTATCATTACAGCGACACCAACATAATAGCGTAAATTCTATATTTCTACATAGTTCCTAGGGAACTCGTTGTGGCATTAGAATCTACATCACGGTACTATCGTGAGTTTCGTTGTTTTTAAACAATATAAGTTATTTTTAGTTTCACTTGTTATGACACCACCTTAAATATACGAAACAGTTTTGAATACATCACTCTTGTATAAAGGAGGTAGTCCATGGATGTAGGAGGTAGTCCATGGGATATATAGGAAGATAGTATCTGGGATAAAAAAATGTAGTCGATAGGATTCAGGAGGTAGTCCATGGGATATAGGAGGATAGTATCTTGGATAAAAAAATGTAGTCGATAGGATTTAGGAGGTAGTCCATGGGATATAGGGAGTTAGTATCTGGGATAAAAAAAATGTAGTCGATAGGATTCAGGAGGTAGTCCATGGGATATAGGGAGTTAGTATCTGGGATACAAAATTGAGTCTATAGGATATTTGAGGTAAACCATTGAATATGGAAAGTAGCAAGTGGGATAAAGAATGTAGTCCATGTGGTGTAGGAGGTAGTCTTTGTGATATAGAAGGTTGTCCATGGACATAGGAGGTAGTCCATGGATATAGAAGATGTTCCATGGGGGTAAAGGAGGCAGTCTATGGATATAGAAGATATTCCATGGGATAAAGGAGGTAGTCCATGGATATAGGAGGTAGTCTATGGATATAGGAGGTAGTCCATGGATATAAGAGGTAGTCCATGGATATAGGAGGTCGTCCATGGATATAGGAGGTAGTCCATGGATATAGGAGGTAGTCCATGGATATAGGAGGTAGTCCATGGGATATAGGAAGTAGTCTATGGATATAGGAGGTAGTCCATGGATATAGGAGGTAGTCTATGGATATAGGAGGTAGTCTATGGATATAGGAGGTAGTCTATGGATATAGGAGGTACTCTATGGATATAGGAGGTAGTCCATGGGATATAGGAGGTAGTCTATGGATATAGGAGGTAGTCTATGGATATAGGAGGTAGTCTATGGATATAGGAGGTAGTCTATGGATATAGGAGGTAGTCCATGGATATAGGAGGTAGTCTATGGATATAGGAGGTAGTCCATGGATATAGGAGGTAGTCTATGGATATAGGAGGTAGTCCATGGGATATAGGAGGTAGTCCATGGATATAGGAGGTAGTCTATGGATATAGGAGGTAGTCCATGGATATAGGAGGTAGTCTATGGATATAGGAGGTAGTCCATGGATATAGGAGGTAGTCCATGGATATAGGAGGTAGTCTATGGATATAGGAGGTAGTCCATGGATATAGGAGGTAGTCTATGGATATAGGAGGTAGTCCATGGATATAGGAGGTAGTCTATGGATATAGGAGGTAGTCCATGGATATAGGAGGTAGTCCAAGGATATAGGAGGCAGTCTATGGATATAGGAGGTAGTATATGGGATATTGGAGGTAGTCTATGGATATAGGAGCTAGTCCATGGATATAGGAGGTAGTCTATGGATATAGGAGGTAGTCTATGGATATAGGAGGTAGTCCATGGATATAGGAGGTAGTCTATGGATATTGGAGGTAGTATATGGATATAGGAGGTAGTCTATAGATATAGGAGGTAGTCTATGGATATAGGAGGTAGTCTATGGATATAGGAGGTAGTCTATGGATATAGGAGGTCGTCCATGGATATAGGAGGTAGTCCATGGATATAGGAGATAGTCTATGGATATAGGAGGTAGTCTATAGATATAGGAGGTAGTCTATGGATATAGGAGGTAGTCTATGGATATAGGAGGTAGTCCATGGATATAGGAGGTAGTCCAAGGATATAGGAGGCAGTCTATAGATATAGGAGGTAGTCTATGGATATAGGAGGTAGTCTATGGATATAGGAGGTAGTCCATGGATATAGGAGGTAGTCCATGGATATAGGAGGTAGTCTATAGGATATAGGAGGTAGTCTATGGATATAGGAGGTAGTCCATGGATATTGGAGGTAGTCCATGGTATAGGAGGTAGTCCATGGATAAAGGAGGTAGTCTATGGATATAGGAGGTAGTCTATGGATATAGGAGGTAGTCCATGGATAAAGGAGGTAGTCTATGGATATAGGAGGTAGTCTATGGATATAGGAGGTAGTCCATGGATATAGGAGGTAGTCCATGTATATATGAGGTAGTCTATGCTCCACCAGTGTGTATACACGTAGCATTGTTAGGTAGCATTGTTTACTCTAGCGGATTTAGGCTACAATGTAACTATTAAAACATCAAAAATGGTACTAAAATGTATGCAGTAATTTTTAAAGTTATAAGCTTTATAGGCATTATCAAAATCCTAACAGCATTTAAGACATATATTTGTTTGTCATGAAGTAGAATAAAATGTGCATAGCTTACCTAATTAAGTTGAGATAATATCCAATAGTTTAGCTGACTGAATTCAGCATAACTTTCCTGTGCCTGTATAGCAGTTAAAAGTCCGGCTACAGAACTTACGGGAGGGCTATATAAGAAGGAGGGGATCACAGTCCCTTCACTCATGTATCATTCAGTCGCGCGCCTATTTCATCACCCCGGATTCAACAGCTGAACAGCGCTCCGCGTTGCATCATCATCACCGTCGAGTCGTGAAATGGTCCTCCTGAACCCATGTGGGCGTCCTTATATTCTACACCTAGGTAATGATCGCGGGAAATTCGATAGCAAACTGCCAATCAAAACACTTCTTCTTAAACCGTACAAATACCTCCCGCGGTGTTGTCTTTATAGCCAGGTGAGGGGGAACATGGGTGGGGAGGGTTATCTAGGAACACGTTAGGATTAAACCACACCAAGGCCCTTGTGCGGTTAATAGAGTACAACACGAATTCCAAAGTGATATTTGGAAGTTAACAAAACATTTAAACGACTTTTTACTACTAATAAATCAAATAATCTTTTAATATTTTTTTTTTTACTTCTTACGTGTAACACTACCTATTGACAAGTATCACCAACATAATATGAAACACTAACCTGACTTATTACTGTAAATACGTAACATTAACCTGTCTACTTACTGTAAATACGTAACACTAACCTGACTACTCACTGTAAATACGTAACATTTACCTGACTACTTACTGTAAATACCTAACACTAACCTGACTACTTACTGTAAATACGTAACATTTACCTGACAACTCACAGTAAATACCTAACACTAACCTGACTACTTACAGTAAATACGTAGCACTAACCTGACTACTCACTGTAAATATGTAACACTATCCTGACTACTTACTGTAAATACGTAACACTATCCTGACTACTTGCTGTAAATACGTAACGCTAACCTGACTACTTACTGTAAATACGTAACACTAACTTGACTATTTACTGTAACTACGTAACACTAACTTGACTGCTTACTGTAAATACGTAACACTAACTTGACTACTTACTGTAAATACGTGACATTAACTTGACTACTTACTGTAAATATGTAACACTAACTTGACTATTTACTGTAAATATGTAACACTATCCTGACTACTTACTGTAAATACGTAACACTAACTTGACTACTTACTGTAAATACGTAACACTAACTTGACTATTTACTGTAAATATGTAACACTATCCTGACTACTTACTGTAAATACGTGACATTAACTTGACTACTTACTGTAAATACGTAACACTAACCTGACTACTTACTGTAGATACGTAACATTTACCAGACTACTTGCTGTAAATACGTAACATTAACTTGACTACTTACTGTAGATACGTAACACTAACCTGACTACTTACTGTAAATACATAACACTAACCAGACTACTTACTGTAAATACGTGACATTAACTTGACTACTTACTGTAAATATGTAACACTAACTTGACTATTTACTGTAAATATGTAACACTATCCTGACTACTTACTGTAAATACGTAACACTAACTTGACTACTTACTGTAAATACGTAACACTAACTTGACTATTTACTGTAAATATGTAACACTATCCTGACTACTTACTGTAAATACGTGACATTAACTTGACTACTTACTGTAAATACGTAACACTAACCTGACTACTTACTGTAGATACGTAACATTTACCAGACTACTTGCTGTAAATACGTAACATTAACTTGACTACTTGCTGTAAATACGTAACATTAACTTGACTACTTACTGTAGATACGTAACACTAACCTGACTACTTACTGTAAATACATAACACTAACCAGACTACTTACTGTAAATACGTGACATTAACTTGACTACTTACTGTAAATATGTAACACTAACTTGACTATTTACTGTAAATATGTAACACTATCCTGACTACTTACTGTAAATACGTAACACTAACTTGACTACTTACTGTAAATACGTAACACTAACTTGACTATTTACTGTAAATATGTAACACTATCCTGACTACTTACTGTAAATACGTGACATTAACTTGACTACTTACTGTAAATACGTAACACTAACCTGACTACTTACTGTAGATACGTAACATTTACCAGACTACTTACTGTAAATATGTAACACTAACCCGACTACTTACTGTAAATACGTAACATTTACCTGACTACTTACTGTAAATATGTAACACTATCCTGACTACTTACTGTAAATACGTAACACTAACCTGACTACTTACTTTAATAACGTAACACTAACCTGACTACTTGCTGTAATTATGTAACACTAACCTGACTACTTACTGTAAATACGTAACACTAACTTGACTACTTACTGTAAATATGTAACACTATCCTGACTACTTACTGTAAATACGTAACACTAACTTGACTACTTACTGTAAATACGTAACACTAACTTGACTACTTACTGTAAATACGTAACACTAACTTGACTACTTACTGTAAATACGTAGCACTAACCTGACTACTTACTGTAAATACGTGACACTTACCTGACTACTTACTGTAAATACGTAACACTAACCTGACTACTTACTGTAAATACGTAACACTATCCTGACTACTTACTGTAAATACGTAACACTAACCTGACTACTTACTGTAAATACGTAACACTAACCTGACTACTTACTGTAAATACGTAACACTAACCTGACTACTTACTGTAAATACGTAACACTAACCTGACTACTTACTGTAAATACGTAACACTAACCTGACTACTTACTGTAAATACGTAACACTAACCTGACTACTTACTGTAGATACGTAACACTAACCTGACTACTTACTGTAAATACGTAACACTAACCTGACTACTTACTGTAAATACGTAACACTAACCTGACTACTTACTGTAAATACGTAACACTAACCTGACTACTTACTGTAAATACGTAACACAAACCTGACTACTTACTGTAAATACGTAACACTAACCTGACTACTTACTGTAAATACGTAACACTAACCTGACTACTTACTGTAAATACGTAACACTACCTGACTACTTACTGTAAATACGTAACACTAACCTGACTACTTACTGTAAATACGTAACATTAACCTGACTACTTACTGTAAATACGTAACACTAACCTGACTACTTACTGTAAATACGTAACACTAACCTGACTACTTACTGTAAATACGTAACACTAACCTGACTACTTACTGTAAATACGTAACACTAACCTGACTACTTACTGTAAATACGTAACATTTAACCTGACTACTTACTGTAAATACGTAACACTAACCTGACTACTTACTGTAAATACGTAACACTAACCTGACTACTTACTGTAAATACGTAACACTAACCTGACTACTTACTGTAAATACGTAACACTTACCTGACTACTTACTGTAAATACGTAACACTAACCTGACTACTTACTGTAAATACGTAACACTAACCTGACTACTTACTGTAAATACGTAACACTAACCTGACTACTTACTGTAAATACGTAACACTAACCTGACTACTTACTGTAAATACGTAACACTAACCTGACTACTTACTGTAAATACGTAACACTAACCTGACTACTTACTGTAAATACGTAACACTAACCTGACTACTTACTGTAAATACGTAACACTTAACCTGACTACTTACTGTAAATACGTAACACTAACCTGACTACTTACTGTAAATACGTAACACTTAACCTGACTACTTACTGTAAATACGTAACACTAACCTGACTACTTACTGTAAATACGTAACACTAACCTGACTACTTACTGTAAATACGTAACACTTACCTGACTACTTACTGTAAATACGTAACACTAACCTGACTACTTACTGTAAATACGTAACACTAACCTGACTACTTACTGTAAATACGTAACACTTAACCTGACTACTTACTGTAAATACGTAACACTAACCTGACTACTTACTGTAAATACGTAACACTAACCTGACTACTTACTGTAAATACGTAACACTAACCTGACTACTTACTGTAAATACGTAACACTAACCTGACTACTTACTGTAAATACGTAACACTACCTGACTACTTACTGTAAATACGTAACACTAACCTGACTACTTACTGGGTAGAATATTGTATGAACACAAACATGACTACCTTACTGTAAATACGTAACACTATCCTGACTACTTACTGTAAATACGTAACACTAACCTGACTACTTACTGTAAATACGTAACATTTACCTGACTACTCACTGTAAATACGTAACACTTACCTGACTACTTACTGTAAATACGTAACATTAACCAGACTACTTACTGTAAATACGTAACACTAACCTGACTACTTACTGTAGATACGTAACACTAACCTGACTACTTTATCTGTAAATACGTACACCACTAACCTGACTACTTACTGTACATAACCGCTAACACAAAAACCTGACTACTTACCTGTAATACGTAACCACTAACCTGACTACTTACCTGTAAATACGTGGACAGTTTTACCCGGACCACTTACTGTAAATACGGTACACTAACCTGACTACTACTGTAAATACGTAACATTTACCTGACTACTTACTGTAAATACGTAACACTATCCTGACTACTTACTGTAAATACGTAACACTAACCTGACTACTTACTGTAAATACGTAACACTAACTTGACTACTTACTGTAAATACGTAACACTAACCTGACTACTTACTGTAAATACGTAACACTAACCTGACTACTTACTGTAAATACGTAACACTAACCTGACTACTTACTGTAAATACGTAACACTAACCTGACTACTTACTGTAAATACGTAACACTAACCTGACTACTTACTGTAAATACGTAACACTAACCTGACTACTTACTGTAAATACGTAACACTAACCTGACTACTTACTGTAAATACGTAACACTAACCTGACTACTTACTGTAAATACGTAACACTAACCTGACTACTTACTGTAAATACGTAACACTAACCTGACTACTTACTGTAAATACGTAACACTAACTTGACTACTTACTGTAAATACGTAACACTAACCTGACTACTTACTGTAAATACGTAACACTAACCTGACTACTTACTGTAAATACGTAACACTAACCTGACTACTTACTGTAAATACGTAACACTAACCTGACTACTTACTGTAAATACGTAACACTAACCTGACTACTTACTGTAAATACGTAACACTAACCTGACTACTTACTGTAAATACGTAACACTAACCTGACTACTTACTGTAAATACGTAACACTAACCTGACTACTTACTGTAAATACGTAACACTAACCTGACTACTTACTGTAAATACGTAACACTTACCTGACTACTTACTGTAAATACGTAACACTAACCTGACTACTTACTGTAAATACGTAACACTAACCTGACTACTTACTGTAAATACGTAACACTAACCTGACTACTTACTGTAAATACGTAACACTAACCTGACTACTTACTGTAAATACGTAACACTACCTGACTACTTACTGTAAATACGTAACACTACCTGACTACTTACTGTAAATACGTAACACTAACCTGACTACTTACTGTAAATACGTAACACTAACCTGACTACTTACTGTAAATACGTAACACAAACCTGACTACTTACTGTAAATACGTAACACTAACCTGACTACTTACTGTAAATACGTAACACTAGCTTGACTACTTACTGTAAATACGTAACACTTACCTGACTACTTACTGTAAATACGTAACATTTACCTGACTACTCACTGTAAATACGTAACACTAACCTGACTACTTACTGTTAATACGTAACACTAACCTGACTACTTACTGTAAATACGTAACACTATCCTGACTACTTACTGTAAATACGTAACACTATCCTGTCTACTTACTGTAAATACGGAACACTATCCTGACTTCTTACTGTAAATACGTAACACAAACCTGACTACTTACTGTAAATACGTAACATTTACCTGACTACTTACTGTAAATACGTAACATTAACCAGACTACTTGCTGTAAATACGTAACACTAACCTGACTACTTACTGTAAATACGTAACACTAACCTGACTACTTACTGTAGATACGTAACACTAACCTGACTACTTACTGTAAATATGTAACACTAACCTGACTATTTACTGTAAATACGTAACACTAACCCGACTACTTACTGTAAATACGTAACTTTTACCTGACTACTTACTGTAAATACGTAACACTAACCTGACTACTTACTGTAAATACGTAACACTAACCTGACTACTTACTGTAGATACGTAACACAAACCTGACTACTTACTGTAAATACGTAACACAAACCTGACTACTTACTGTAGATACGTAACACTAACCTGACTACTTACTGTAAATATGTAACACTAACCTGACTACTTACTGTAAATATGTAACACTAACCTGACTACTTACTGTAAATACGTAACATTAACCTGACTACTTACTGTAAATACGTAACACTAACCTGACTATTTACTGTAAATACGTCACATTTACCTGACTACTTACTGTAAATACGTAACACTAACCTGACTACTTATTGTAAATACGTAACACTAACTTGACTACTTACTGTAAATACGTAACACAAACCTGACTACTTATTGTAAATACGTAACACTAACTTGACTACTTACTGTAAATACGTAACACTAACCTGACTACTTACTGTAAATACGTAACACTAACTTGACTATTTACTGTAAATACGTCACATTTACCTGACTACTTACTGTAAATACGTAACACTAACCTGACTACTTGCTGTAAATACGTAACACTAACCAGACTACTTACTGTAAATACGTAACACTAACTTGACTATTTACTGTAAATACGTAACACTAACTTGACTACTTACTGTAAATACGTAACACTAACCTGTCTACTTATTGTAAATACGTAACACTAACCTGACTACTTACTGTAAATACGTAACACTAACCCGACTACTTACTGTAAATACGTAACTTTTACCTGACTACTTACTGTAAATACGTAACACTAACCTGACTACTTAATGCAAATACGTACCACTGACCTGACTATATACTGTAAACACGTAGTACTAACTTGACTTTAGTTTTTATTTATTACTCCAATATGGTGCTCTGCAGGTAGGGCGTAAAAATTGTACAAACCATGATTGTAAAAGGCGACTTAATTTGGTATATGCTATCTTTACGACTTTCCTCTTCTTAATGCTTCCCTTGACACTACTTATGTGCTGACCTTTATCTGAGCGGTAATGGTTGTTGCTACTCATTCGTAACATTTAGCAGTTTGGAAATGGGGCGACTGATTGGCCCGTTGTCAGTATAATATGACCAGGTGAGGTGTCCTGCTGGTTGTCTTCGGCAGTATGCTTCAGTGAGGTACATGTAACACTATGGCATTGGCATCAGATCAGCGCTGTTTCGAGGAGACAAATATACCGCCACCTTCCAAAAGACTACAAACAGACATCTCACACAGACGTTCCTGACAATAACATATGAAGCACGTTTTAACGACACCATCCTCCGAGATAAATTAATGATTTGTTGTGGAAACATTTGCTAAATTATCACTTTGATCAAAACTATTTATTTTCCAACATCTTTTTAAGATCTTGTTTTTTATTTAACCAAATCGACAGATACAAATCAAGGTGAAAGTGTATCATTGAACACAGATTTGTGTTTGTATATGATACAGAGATACAATGCCAGTCACACCAAACATTTATGTATGTTATAAAGATTCTTTGCGCAAGCATTTATTTTTTACCCAACACCTTAATGTTTAAATGTCATCGACAATTAGTCGATGTTACACCTGATCAAAACAATAGCGTGACGTCATAAAAAGGCCATATGTGGTTGCTGGAATTAGGAAGTAGAATCCAAAAGCAAATCCATGCATAAACAACACAAAATCGTCAACAAGCGCATTTCAACGTGTTTCCAATGTGATAATAACCATCAATGTTATCACGTTATTATAGTAGAATTAATATACAGCAACACGTGTTCTTTGATCGCGTGTCGGCTATAAACGAGATCAATAGATCTTTACATAAGATCCTTGTCAGGCCTTCCTAGAGTAATAAGTATATTAATAAAAACAAAAAACAACCAAGAAACATCATAATAACAATGGACTTCAGATCTACCGCCTATCTCATGTAAGTGCAACTTCTTGCATTCAATCACCGTATCTCGAACAGACGTGTTTATTTGGAACGTTTATTTGTTCTTATGCTTGATATGAAAGATTTTGTATCTAGAAAAGACTAGTCATTGATATTAAGTGCATATTGTACATTATTTTGTGAATAACAACATTTGAAAAACGTCTTAATCAAAAGATAGTGAATCATGAATAAACAAAATAAAAAATATATTTATCACACGAGTTAAAAGAAGCATATTGATTGCCTCTAGATTTTTATTATTTCAAACAAACGTAAAAATATTTTTTCAAACACAGTCGTAATTTGCTGACAAATGGGAGGCAAAGAGGATGTTGGATTCGTGACGTTTTTTTTTCCGACCTCGGATTTCGAGAGGTGGGAACCTAAATCAAGATAATCTTCCATAAGTGGTATCACAGTGTTCATATTGTGTCATGTTAGTTTGATAACATGACGTTACCCGGACATCACTGCGATTAAAACGAGCATGAACACGTGAATGAAATATCGAATTCCCTTTTACATACACAAGGGCCTCCATGTTATTATATATAGTTCGTTTGATCGATTTTGAGTTAGAATTACAGTATCGTTTACATGGCGTTAGCATTGTGTGTATATCAGACGACACGTGAAATTTCCTATATAAACCGTCTGGTATATCGGTCCTGTCATAATCCATATCGACCTCTACTGACGTTGGTCACGACATGCGGAAGTGAAATGAAAAATCAAAATCAAAACTACTAAGCTGACTGGTATACTCCTGTCACTACCTTAACATATTGCAAATAACAGCTTCAATTTTACGCGTGCTCGTCAGTGATATGGACATTTTTGTCTGGAGGATTGGGTAGTAATGATTAATGGGTAAATGTATGAGCGCTTGAGTATGAATAAAGAATACATCACCCATACATCTGTCAAGCAACGTCCTTGTTTTCTTGTACAGCTGATAAATACAATGGTATTGTCGCGAAACCGTGAAACACAGCATTGTTTACATAGTGAACATTGGAATATCGTTTTCGTTATCGTCATATGTACATAAAGTCTTTGTATTTAAACTATCAAAATGGTGTCCTTAATGTGATATTTTACATTTACAAAAGTAATATGTATACAGCAAACCTAGAAAAAAAAAGAAGACAAAATGAACATTTACATTCTAGTAAGACCTGTTTGTGAGCAATATGGTCGTGTTTTTACTCCTCTTGTTTTGTTTCTGTTCATAGCTTGGGCATGTCTACAAATAGTAAATTTTTATAGTATTATTTTCTTTGTCATTAACAGACTGGTTGGGATATTATCTCCTGTTATAACCGAAACCATTATTTCTTTTGCTGAATTTCTATATGATGTGGTACTATCAAGCTATATCGATACAATATTAATGGCACGCTCGCTACCCCTTCGTAGTTGATTGTCAGAGTAAAAGAGATTCTGGTTTAGAAAGCTATGTTCAATACAACCATGTTCTTTTTTTTCTGCTATGATCTTGGCCATAATCCAGGGACCTCTCATACCTTAGATTTGGCTTAATTTTTGTTCGCTATGTTTAAGAAAAATATTCAAAGACAATTCAACATGGTATATAAAACTGTGTTTTAGGCATCTAATGAAACTATACACAGTCAATAAGAAAAGAAAGTGCGATATCATTAAAAACGCGCTCAAAAGGCTGTCTAAAAATATATATAAGGTCTTATCAACAGCTACGTCATCAAATCACCAAAACACATTACTTGATCAAAAGATCAAATATTCAACGAGTTTTATTGGGTATGAGAACGTCAATACCGGGGATAGCCACCACCTTTCTGGTTATTATTTAGTATTTTCGTGCCGAAGACGCCGAAGATTGTTCTGAGGAAACCTTTGCCACTTCTGAATCAATACCGCCCGTATAATTCTTCAATTATTTGGCCTTTTGGATCCCGTGCATTGAATTTTTGTCCAATATAGCCCCACACATGTTCAATTGGGTTCATACCTGGTGACATTGCAGGCCATGGGAGCGTCTCTATAACTCCTTGTTGAAGATATCATGCACTAGGCGGGCTCGGTGTGGTTTCGCATTGCCATCAATTAGGGCAGGCTGAACTGCCAATAGATGGACATTAAACTGGCGAACAACTAGAGGTCGTAGGATGTGATCACGGTACGTCTGCCCATTTAAAGTTCCATCAAGGACATACGAGCGAAGCTTACACTCCAGTGAAAAAACATCTCAAAACAGTAACACCGCCATCACCGAGTGCCGTTGTACCCAGAAGTTGATGATTGTATGCCTCCAGACATGGACCTTGCCGTCTGGCGGACTAAGTAAAAAGAAGCCTTGATCAAACCAGTCGACTCCTCGCCAAGACTTAATATTCCATGTCCGATGATGACGTTCCCATTGCAGTCTTGCCTGTGCAATCCGGTCAACAGAGGACGTCTTTTGGTCTGCGAGAGTGAAGTCTCCTATTAAGCAAACGTCTTTAGACAGAACTCCGGCAAACGTGAATATAATAATCATTGGCGTTCCTCTGCGCTGTGAACCTTTGGCAATGGTAAATGCTTTCGAGGTCTGCCAGAACAGGGGCGCTTGTCAACATTTCCGGTTTGGTTCACAAAATACATTAACCGAGAAATTACAGATGTATACGATTCTATATCTACGATACTACAAAACAATCAAACGATAAGTATGCTAAACATTCTACATAACTTAGTCACTACACGAAAGAGATGATTGAGAAGCACCAAAAGGACATTCACGATCACGAGCGTAGTCGATATGACAACAGCTACAAAGGGCATGAAAAGAAAAAAAGAGGGAAATCTATGATAAGCCCTCACACAAATCCTGGTTATTGTAACCTTTAATCTTAAAGTGACCATACGCTAGAAGTTATGCACAAGAAACATTTAAAGTTTCAAACTTGATACGACATAGGTGTGACTACAATATAGACTGGCTCTTGTTAACAAATGCCAACAGTGTTTCATCCTATTGTTATGTCGATACTTTAGATATAAAACAAAAGGTTAACGCTTTTATTAAGCAGTTTACAAAATATCATTCAGAATGGAGCAATCAAAATGGTAAAATTACTGTGCAGAGAAATCAATTGGTTAAAAATGATAACGTTTTAATGTTGTTGTGTTACATCACATGAAGATGATGGAGCATTACGGCCTCATCAATACTAGAGTCCTGTTATGTAGTTAACATTTCCTGATTACAGCGGCGGGGTTATAATTCGTGTTTAATACATTAATCCCAGTGTATATCTATGGTGATGACCACTGTTACGGATGTCTGGTCTCTAGATAATGATATACAGTTGATATAGGTGTAATTTACTCATCTTAAACTGTCTTCTGTAGACGTCATTTTGAGTAGTAATCTAACGAATCGTCATACATTGAAAATACCATTGACGTTTTCATGTGAACGGAGAACGTTCTACTTACATCTTCTTTACCGCACAGAGGAGCGTGACCAAATTTTTACAAATTATATATACTAACAAATTACGAAAGCAGTAGAGCCAACCTAACAAAAATGACAGAAATATCTACCTTTTCGTCCCTATCTTTGACAGCCACGCCTTACACTGAAATCTGCTATCGTTTACATCCTTGAATGAAACACATGACATGTCATCTTTTGTTAAGGCCTTTCCAATTAGTTATTGTGGAAATATATTCTACTGTCCGAGCAACGGATAAACGACTATAGCCTTTTAACATTTACAGATCATTCTGAATAATATATTTCGGTATTCTATCTGAAGATGAATTCCTTTATTCCAATAGCTGAAGATTCACTGATTTACTCAAAGTGATGCGTGTTAGACTTATGTGTTAATGTTGTTATTACCTGTATGACATCGAGTTGGTTACGCTACATTTAATCATTATATTGATATTTACAATGTAAGATGATAATAATAATCAAAAATAAACATAAACTGTGTCCGTTAAAACTGATATTTCTCCTGTTGTGATACTGTGTATAAGGTATGTGAATTATTCATGATATACTTGATTGTAAACAAGTATCCAATGTCCATTAAACAGCCTGATTTGATATTGGTATATATTTTATAAAAGCATAAGTATCGGTAATATTATCACAAGGATGTTTACTCCGATGTCATAGCTACATTGGCTTTATACCACTGGATCATGGGAAACCGATACGCATATCGTGTTGGTTAAAACGTATCACAAGTAAAACAAATGGAGGTAAGCCTACCTTCTGTCGTTCAAAAATTCATTTTTCCTTTACTTCAAAACATGTGTGTCTCTATTCCTGGAAAAAGGCAGGTAGCAGGAAACTAACGAGTGTATAGTTTCATAAACGTTTGTCAAGTTAGTGTAACAGAGATAATATTATAGAGATTGTATGATTGTAAATAGTCTAATCACCTTTTGAACAACTTGGTCCAGGACGATAAGGCTATCCAATCTAATGCGATAGAGATTAACGATAGACAAAATTTAAAAAATAATAATAATAACAACATGTTTAGCTGTTTGATCGGAAGAGGTAAGTAAGTTTTATTTACGGGTTACCTAGTGCCCTGAGATACTCCTCAGGCACGTACACCTGTAATCTAATAGTAATCGGATAGCACACTATCCAGCCACCGGACTCGATTTCATAGCAGGCGATCTATGTGAGGACTGATACAATTTAACCACAAAAGTCAATGTGTGGCTTAAGGGTTATCACGTTCATTTATTTCGGCAAATGTTCGTCGCCACATCAATAAAAACGAGAAGTATATCATGTACAGATGACTATTTTAAAAGTTTCCGCTGGATTTAATGTCCTACAACATTCGTTCAAGATAAATCTAGTACTTTCAAACCAACGAATAGATACGTGTTGGTTTAAAGATAAACGTACTATAAATAATCTCATGAAAATAGATTTTAGCCAGCGTAGAATGGCCTCCTACCTTTACAATATAAAAATACTAAATTAAATTGACCTTTTTAATTTTGGTCTGAAGGATATGTTTGATTCTAAACAAAGGGAGGGTGATATAGTATTACATGTCAGCTCAATCATTCTTTACAAAAACTAAAAGGCTGATGGCCCGTTTAAAGTCATTGCAATAGATGTTTCACAGAAAAATCATTTTGATATAGTACTGACAGCTATTTTATCTTTTTTCTCTGAATTTAGCGAGAATGGAGTACCTAACTGTTATTGCTGCTGTCTGTTTGAATACCACTCGTAAATTCATTGTATACAGCAAGTTTTGCATTTGAACAACAAACTTTAACGGATATAAATATTCCTCATGAAAACACCGCCTTTGTAATTGATCAGAATTTAAAGCTACGTAAAACCAGAGACATACCACGAGACGATAACTGGTCAGGCATAGTTTATGTCATCTCTGAATGATACAATCATTTTACTGAATTATCAATATCTCACATCTCACTAATAAAAATGTATTAATAAGTATAAGGGTATATTATAAGACACAGTAAACAAGAGAAGGGAAGTATACATTGTACATCGTGGAGTGGTTACACAAATAAACACAGTGATAATTACACAATCGAAGATACGTCAGATAACCAAGCAATCAAAAATAATTACGCAGCCTAAGTTAATCAAAGGAAATACATAATCGTTTATGTTAACTACAGGCAGTGACCTAACGACCTACATCTGACATAACAAAGATTAGAATCCACGAATACAGTTAATAACAGGTATCACAGCACGCGAGACAATTACAGGTACCAAACTTATATAGAATCCACGAATACAGTTAATCACAGGTATCACAGCACACAGGTATCACAGGTATCACAGCACACGAGACAATTACAGGTACCAAACTTATAACCTTGGCAACAATTGACACAAACATACAAAATCTGGATTTTTGGAGATCGTTATTAGCGTACAAACATATGTTAATATAAATGTTTATGTAGTATTTCCCATTGTTTGGTTCCCGGTTTGTCGGAGTACATCGCTCATACTTGTCGTCGCATGGTATTTAGTGTGAAGTGATATCTCTCATTGTCTGGTTCTCAGTTTGTCGGAGTGAGTAATATCTCCCATTGTCTGGTTCTCAGTTTGTCGGAATACGTTATATCTCCAATTGTTTGGTTCCCGGTTTGTGGGAGTAAGTAATATCTCCCATTGTCTGTTTCCCGGTTTGTCGGAGTAAGTAATATCTCCCATTGTCTGGTTCCCGGTTTGTCGGAGTAAGTAATATCTCCCATTGTCTGGTTCCCGGTTTGTCGGAGTAAGTAATATCTCCCATTGTCTGGTTCCTGGTTTGTCGGAGTAAGTAATACATCCCATTGTCTGGTTCCCGGTTTGTCGGAGTAAGTAATATCTCCCATTGTCTGGTTCTCAGTTTGTCGGAGTGAGTAATATCTCCCATTGTCTGGTTCTCAGTTTGTCGGAATACGGTATATCTCCAATTGTTTGGTTCCCGGTTTGTCGGAGTAAGTAATATCTCCCATTGTTTGATTCCCGGTTTGTCGCAGTAAGTAATATCTCCCATTGTCTGGTTCCCGGTTTGTGGGAGTACGTATTATCTCCCATTGTCTGGTTTCAGGTTTGTCGGAGTGAGTAATACCTCCCATTGTCTGGTTCCCAGTTTGTCAGAGTGGGAGATATCTCCCATTGTCTGGTTCCTGGTTTGTCCGAGTACATCTCTCATACTTGTGGCCTGGTATTGTATTTAGTGTAATGTAATACCTCCCATTGTTTGGTTCCCAGTTTGTCGGAGTACATCTCTCATACTTGTGGCCTGGTATTGTATTTAGTGTAATGTAATACCTTTCATTATTTGGTTCCCAGTTTGTCGGAGTACATCTCTCATACTTGTGGCCTGGTATTGTATTTAGTGTAATGTAATACCTTTCATTATTTGGTTCCCAGTTTGTCGGAGTACATCTATCATACTTGTGGCCTGGTATTGTATTTAGTGTAATGTAATACCTTTCATTATTTGGTTCCCAGTTTGTCGGAGTACATCTCTCATACTTGTGGCCTGGTATTGTAATTAGTGTGAAGTGATATCTCCCATTGTCTGGTTCTCGGTTTGTCGGAGTAAGTAATATCTCCCATTGTCTGGTTCTCGGTTTGTCGGAGTAAGTAATATCTCCCATTGTCTGGTTCTCGGTTTGTCGGAGCACGTATTATCTCCCATTGTCTGGTTCCCAGTTTGTCGGAGTAAGTAATATCTCCCATTGTCTGGTTCCCAGTTTGTGGGAGTACATCTCTCAAACTTGGCGCCTGGTATTTAGGGTAACGTGTTATCTCTCATCATTTGATTATTTGTTTGCCTTTAAGATTTTCTGAAATCCGAATAATAGTTGTGTGTTGGCGCCGCGTTGGACATTACCGTGGTGATTGTAAAATCATACGTCACATTTGCAACAATATAATATCCTTACAGGAGCGTTTGAGAACGTTTAGCTCGCGTTAAGTGAGCACTTGGAACGCCTACATTACTACCGGTGCTAAAGCGGTGTGATCTCACGATTCATCAGGTATCTATATGCTAAAGACTGGAACAATACAGTGAATCATTTCTGTCTTTTAGATCGGGGTTTGGTGGGTGTGGGGAGTTTTTGTTTTGTTTTTTGTTTAACGTCCTATTAACAGCCAGGGTCATTTAAGGACGTGCCAGGTTTTGGAGGTGGAGGAAAGCCGGAGTACCCGGAGAAAAACCACCGGCCTACAGTCAGTACTTGGCAACTGCCCCACGTAGGTTTCGAACTCGCAACCCAGAGGTGGAGGGCTAGTGTTAAAGTGTCGAGACATCTTAACCACTCGGCCAGCGCGGCCCCGGTGTGGGGAGTAGGTTGTATCCTAGAGGAGTTCATTAGAAAACGTAAAAATTTCTACATAAAAGGTATTTTTTCTTCCCGTACCCAAATATCATACCACAATAATTCAATAACAATGCCAGATCTATAGTAGCCCTGAGGATTATGTCATTGCTTGTTGATGATCTGTAAAATATCTAAATAGTTCATTCTTTATTTTATTTTTTATCTGTACAACCAATGCAACCATCAAGAAAATGAACACAAATCCTTTGACACTCGTTAATGCCTGCTCCATAAGCTGAATTCAAATTGATGCCTCTCCGACGCATTAATCTCAGCAGATCGTGGCGTGAGTATATATATTGTTTAGCTGTGCAGATTTAACGTGCATTCCTCTACTTAAATCGCATTGTAGTTAATGGCGACATATACACCAAATACCGGTAACAAGGGTAGCGACGTAAAATAGTATTCCTGCAACTTTAACTGAATATAAGAACGACACCAATGATATCCCTAATGCTTAGTAATTAGGGATTAAGTAATTAATGATAGACATATTCTTGATTAAAGGGTCATAACGACTATTACCGGTCAAGAATTAAAACACATCATCAAACAGCATACCTGTCATTTTTCTGTGTCCCTTTATATATATCATATGTTTTTACATCTGACTTTTTCTGAATTCGCATTTGAAAGGCAGTAAAGGATCCGGACAATATCTAAATAATTCATCCTAAAGAGGAATGGAGCAGGTGAAATTTGTAATGACATTACTGCAGATTCTAAAAGTCAATGAAATGTGTCACATTTCTATAAAGAACACATTCCTCTGTCACCGAAGCAATAAATATTCTATAAAAAGCTGATAAATGACTCGCAGAGGAAACAATACGGGTCACCTAATCAGTTTACTAAACCGGACTCCACTGAAGATATATGTCTTTTTTTATTACACAAAACAGTAATAAAAATGTAGCACGGAAATGTGATTTCAAAATCAATGTACTAAACATTAAAAATAGGACATTATTGCACAAGTAAAAAGTAACTTACAAGATAAAGTAACAAAAAATACTGTAACGAAAGGCACCGGTACGTAGAAATGTGGCACTGGGCGGTAATAGAGACATTAATGTTAAACTGGTCTAAGAAGGAATAAATAGAAACAAAATAACATCACTGGAGACAAAGGAAACAATACGGGAGACAAAGGTAATAACACTGGAGACAAAGGAAACAATACGGGAGACAAGGTAATAACACGGGAGACAAAGGAAACAATACGGGAGACAAAGGTAACAACACGGGAGACAAAGGAAACAACACGGGAGATAAAGGTAACAACACGGGAGATAAAGGAAACAATACGGGAGACAAAGGTAACAACACAGGAGACAAAGGAAACAACACGGGAGATAAAAGGTAATAACACGGGAGACAAAGGTAACAACACAGGAGACAAAGGAAACAATACGGGAGACAAAGGTAATAACACGGGAGACAAAGGAAACAACACGGGAGACAAAGGTAATAACACGGGAGACAAAGGTAACAACACGGGAGACAAAGGTAATAACACGGGAGACAAAGGTAACAACACGGGAGACAAAGGTAATAACACGGGAGACAAAGGTAACAACACGGGAGACAAAGGTAATAACACGGAAGAAATAGGAAACAACACGGGAGACAAAGGTAACAACACGGGAGATAAAGGTAACAACACGGGAGACAAAGGTAATAACACGGGAGACAAAGGTAAAAACACGGGAGACAAAGGAAACAAGACGGGAGACAAAGGAAACAAGACGGGAGACAAACTAAAGGGCATGGGCCACGAAGGCTACAATACGAGAAACAAAAGTTACAACATCAGTGTCAAAGATAACAAAACGGGAGACAAAGGAAACAACACGTAAGACAAAGGTACAAAGAGACAAATGTAACGACGCATGGGACAAAGGTACCAACACGTGAGACAAATGTAACGACGCAAGGGGCAAAGGAAGCAACACGGGGAGACAAAGATAATAACACGTGAGACAAAAGTTACAACACGGGAGACAATTGAACCAACATTAGAAACAAACGGAAACAACAGCGAAGACAGAGGTAGCAATACGGGGACAAAGGAAACAATAAGGGCGACAAATGTGACAATACGGGGGACAAATATAACAAGACGTGAGACAAGTGTACCATCACGTGAGACAAGTGTACCACCACTTGAAACAAATGCTTCAACACAGGATACAAAGGTAACAACACTGGAGATAAAGGTAACAACACGGGAGATAAAGGTAACAACACGGGAGACAAAGGTAACAACACGGGAGATAAAGGTAACAACACGGGAGATAAAGGTAACAACACGGGAGATAAAGGTAACAACACGGGAGACAAAGGTAACAACACGGGAGATAAAGGTAACAACACGGGAGATAAAGGTAACAACACAGGAGATAAAGGTAACAAACACGGGAGATAAAGGTAACAACACGGGAGACAAAGGTAACAACACGGGAGATAAAGGTAACAACACGGGAGATAAAGGAAACAACACGGGAGATAAAGGAAACAACACGGGAGATAAAGGTAACAACACGGGAGATAAAGGAAACAACACGGGAGATAAAGGTAACAACACGGGAGATAAAGGTAACAACACGGGAGATAAAGGTAACAACACGGGAGATAAAGGTAACAACACGGGAGATAAAGGTAACAACACGGGAGATAAAGGTAACAACACGGGAGATAAAGGTAACAACACGGGAGATAAAGGTAACAACACGGGAGATAAAGGTCACAACACGGGAGATAAAGGTAACAACACGGGAGATAAAGGTAACAACACGGTAGATAAAGGTAACAACACGGGAGATAAAGGTAACAACACGGGAGATAAAAGTAACGATACGTGCTATAAACTGATGTGATTTTTGTGATTTTTTGTCATCAGGATGAAATCAAAGATGTACTAAATTCTGTTTTATTTCTGTTTTCCGTTCTCAACCGCTGGTTTTTAAAATGTTGTGGCTAATGAGTTTAATAACTTTATTTCAAGCAAATTCTGGCTTAGTCTTCCAAGGAATCAATAAGCACCTTGACGTGCATATTCCAATCGATAGAAAAAAGCATGTGGTATTATTTGATTGCCATTTACTAACTGAACCATAGTTGTATGTAGAAAAGGAATGTTCCCAAGGATGAGTTATACTTATGTCAATTAAATTGGGCTGTGCCAGTATTTACTTCAAAATCTAAAAAAAACAAGGCTTAACACATAACATAACTAAACTACAATACTATTGGTAATAACGTGGTAGGTCAGTTTCAATAGCACTGTGATGTGCGATACCACTAGTTTTATATATACCCTAGTCTTTGCAGTTTTATATCGACCAATCGGAGGCCTCGGTCAGGCTGACCGGTCGGAACACCGATCAAAACAAATTTGCGCTAGGTCGGTTATTAAAAGTTTCGTTGAAATCCTCCCTACAGTTTTCGAGATACCTGTCGGAAATCTCGTAAGAATAATCACAATAAGAAATGGAGCAAAATCAATATGTCCCCAAACGTGATATGGATATCAGTGTCAAGATATTTTAAAAAATGCCGTTCATACACCAGTGAACAACAAAAAATAACAATTATTTCTTAGATTTACATTTCAAAACTATTTTTTAACGTAATCTTTGAAAAAAATCATAAGAAACAGTATTCTACGTTCGTTATACGTAGTGACGAAACAGCTGCATGATCGATATAACAGCGTAACAGATAGTTCCAATTTGGCGGGAAAGGTAATCAAGTACACAAGTACACAAAAGTTGATAAAACATTATTTCATGTGTAATCAAATCTTAGGTAGATAATCAATGTTGACGTTGGCACCGTCAACAATGTACTGTATGTATTCATACGCGGCAGGTTAATTGTTCACCTAGGAATGAACGCTAATTTTGTTAGTACCTTCATAAAGAGAACACACAGTGGAAATGTAAATATTTCTTAATGGTCAGTGCATCAATCTACACTCCATTATTCGTGCCAGTTATGACAGCGGACATTTATCGTTCCTGTGTTCGTATCCGTAGCGACAGGATATAGCGAGATTGAAAGCAATCATCAATATAATGCTTCATCATTTATTGTCACACAAATGGATCTATATTGACTAATGGCATGTTGCATGAGAAGAGTTTTCAATATTTCGAATAGCGCAAACAATTTATTGCATTAGTTCAACATAACTGTGTTATCTGCAAGGCACGATATATTGTCTATGTATGTTACTCATATGATGCTTAATTGTTATGGTCATTTTTACAAAATTCAACAAAAGATGTTCCATTCTTTGGTTTAATGGTTAATTCCGATAAACCGTGATATTAGAAGTCATGTCTGATATATTTTACCTTCCGGTCCGCCTGTCTCGTTCAAACAAACCACTGTTCTTCTTAAAGTGTTCATTCAGTTTTGAAATATAAAATTGATATATGTTTATCTCTACATACAAAGTAAAACGCCGCAGGATAAAGCTTGTCCACGGAGTTCAAAGAGCTTAGCACAGCTGGCATATGTTACCGGACGATGCGTACGCATTACAGAGATGTCCAGTTCAGTCAATCATTGGTCCAGTTCAGTCAATCATTGGTCCAGTTCAGTCAATCATTGGTCCAGTTCAGTCAATCATTGGTCCAGTTCAGTCAATCATTGGTCCAGTTCAGTCAATCATTGGTCCAGTTCAGTCAATCACTGGTCCAGTTCAGTCAATCATTGGTCCAGTTCAGTCAATCATTGGTCCAGTTCAGTCAATCATTGCTGATGAAGTCTGTGGTAGCTCTCAACTAGCAATTCTGTTAGGTGGATCATTAGTGTATCTTACGAAAAATCAGATTATACAGAAACTTTTAAAAAAGTTCTCTGAAATATCAATGCCTTTATTGCGTCGATATCCAATGATAATCAATACTATTTAATTAATGATTACGAAGACGGAGACAAACCATATCTCATTGAGCAGAACTACGTCACAGGACAAAAACGCAGTTGATACAGCTAACCTTTGCATGTCAGAACCGCGATATGAATTATCGATACATGAGCCTACGTCACAGTCCAACTACTTAATTGTACATTGAGACTTATCCTCACTGATTACGACGGATTAGCGTTGCAAACAGGAGTTTATCACCAGAACAGACACTTCACACGGAAGTGTAGGCAGGATATAGGGAACTGTCTACCGCATCAACTCCAGCGTCCGTCAGGTCATGACCGTATCTACTAACGATCTAGCCATTTTCCTGAAATACCTTCCGGAATACGACATAACGAAATTCGCAGATAACAAATTCATTGATCACTGACAATAGTTTAAATGAAGTTCAAATGAAATATCAAAAGACACGACACCCGAGTTCAAGTCTGTATATCAGACAGGGTACTGTGAAGAATATATTTACCACTTTATAGCATTGCCACTATATAACCTTACCAATTGTACTTGGGCATTACCACCTCATGACTGCCAATAACGCGCTTCATTAAATTTGCCCTTTGTCCAGTTGGCATTCATATTGCTCATAAATGCCAACTGAAAACAGTTCAATGCTTAAATAGTAACACTTTGGCAACGGAAGAAATGCAATATCATGCACGGTCAATAGTCATCTTATATCGCGATGTAATACATGACATTGCGTGTCAGTGTCATCGGCAAAGGAGTTGGCATGTCAACGGATTGCATATGTCAAAGAAATAGCCATGCCATCGGAATCGCTAAAGCAAAAGGGGCAGGCATGTCAAAGGAAAATGCATGCAAAAGAAGAATGAAGGTGATACTAACATGTGATTTAAGTATGGATATATTACCAACAATATTAGTATGTGAAGTTACTTTGCCATATTTAGGTAATGTAAACAGAAACTCTCATAAAATCATAATTTTCTCAAATATTACTTAAGGTACTCTCTATATTACTTAAAACAAAATTTTCAAAGGCATTTCGTGTCGATGATAAAGGAAAATAGCAGCATACAAGTAGTAGATAGTCACTTTGGAACGGATTTTGCTTATAACAAAGAAATCATATAAATCTACGAAACTATTTTTATGTATGTGTTCAATTATTTTACTTTGTGGCAGTACTGTTTTTTTGACTCGTCAGGGTTGAATTGAGAAACAAAAGCGTATCATTACCATCCTTTGTAGTTTATGTTCTATCTATTAACATTGATACGGATATAGAGAGAAGTACATTGTAGATAAGTGAAATGAATAGTAAATACTTATTTTTATCTTATGGCTTCGTTATTAAAAGAGTTTGGGACGGAAAGTGATTTCCAGAGGATATAGATTTCATAATTTTATATTGTGTATCTGCTGCTCTGACGATAATATCACTCAGGTTCGCAGAATATCTGTGAAATTATTATTTCAAAGTATTAATTACGTAAACCTGTTACCTGAAACAATCAGCCAGTCAACAGAGAAAACAAGTTTGCTAGACCTTTAGATTATACAACCGGCGAAACACAGACACATACATGTATGGAAATTGACATTAAATAAATTGATGAAGTAAAATTGTATATTTGGTATATCCTAAACAACCAAAATGCATCATACGACCATCCCGTCCTTTAGGTTAAACATGCAAGAGATACTTTGGTCAAAAAGGAAGATAGAAATCGACGTCAACAAAAGCTTAGACATAGAAGAAGGGCTGTACATTGCTCACATACTCCACAAGGTCATCCTAAGGTTACCAGGGATATTATAACTCTATCCCAAATCCCAAATAGGGTTAGAGAAAGACAGCTCGCACGCGCTTTATGACGCTGTCCACAACACTGCATCATTTTATGTTGTATATTGATAACGTCATCGATTTCGACGTAAATTTCACGGGCATTGATGATGACAAGTCAGGTTTCCTAACTTACAATTTGTTACTGTTTTTAAGTAGACTATGCGAGAAAAAAATAACCAAGCATTAGTTTTGTCCCGTCTTTTACACTTGGGTTGAGATATCCCTGTACATGGAGTAGACCTATGTATGATTCACTAATTTCAAATATACATCGCATATATATTTATGTGTAAATTCTGAACCTGTTAGAGTATCACGTATTGGCATACGTCGGCTATCCTATATTAAATTTTGTTATGTATAGTGACACGGTTTGTTCAAAGCTCATTTGTTAGATACATATTCTGGAGGTTTGTTCGGTTCTTCATCACTTTCCTAAACAATGTATTCATGTTGTTATCATCTTATTTAGATACAAAAGATTCGGTACGATTATATAAGGCACAGCAAGCTATTTACAGTGTATTCTAAACGTATCCTCCTACATGCTACGTGAAGTAAAAAACCCGTCCTTTACATCCTCATATCTAATATATCTTTATTACTGAGAGATATTTTTAAGGTAAAATGCAAATACATTTTATAAACTGTGACGTATTGTATTGTTAAAATGTTCAATGAACATTGTATACTAAAGACAAGTATCCCCAACCCTTTGTCTTAAAACCATAAATTATATTTGAACCATTTATTTTGCATGGAGTTTAACGCTTATAAAGACGAGAGGATCCCGCAGAGATACCAACAGAAGAAACAAACAACATGAAAACAAGAGACAGGAAGGAAAGAAAAGATTGAGACCATAAATATTTCAATGGGCTGAATACCAATTTTGTTCTCTTCAATATAAATGATCGTGGACCGAGGATAAGAACATTCCTGCTAATGTTCGACGCCCGTAATATCTGTCGGTCATGATATCGTTAATGTTTACATGCGGAATCAATGAAGTCCTCAATTAAGTTAATTTAGAATTCGGAGGTCTATAAACAGCGGCCTGGCGATCCAGTAACATTCTATATTCAGAGAATGGTTCATTAATTGTATAGTCTGCCTTGTTTTTGTTTCCTGTTTATACTGTCAACACTGCCATTGGGAAACCTGGTTACTGTTTGTCATTATCAACATTCGATTCGTCTCGGGAAATCCTAGAATTTGGATCTACATATCTCAGAGTAAAGAATGCTGAGTTAGCGTCGCACTTCATGTACTGTATTTGAAAATCTATAAGGAAACAGCACAGATAGAACTTAGCAATTCCAAAAAGGAGCAACGAAACATGATAAGAGACCGACGGATATAAAACGTTCTGTTTATGGACTACTTGGATATACGCCGTTCCTTTGAGATAAAGTATAGTATGCGGGTGACATTTTCGCTAACACAAATTGAATCACTGGACAGCATTAAATAGGGATTTAGACTATATTGTACTTAGCCATTGTCGTTAGCACGCCAGTAAGGCAATGATCAGTTGGACATTGCCGCTTATGATATCGGTGGTAATACCGACGTGACAGGCTGTTAAGGTTTCACACTGACCAGCAATAACACTCCTGGTCATAGCGAGGTTATTAGCTACATTATTGGACTTCCTAATAGGATGATAAGGCTATTTACTGTAAACATAGCTGTATGGTGATTTTAAGTGTGAAAATGATATAAGAAATCGCAATGATAATTTATATAAAGCTATTTTACCATTACGTATGGACGCAAAGCGCAACGTGCTACTTGTTCACTAAGGCACTCCTATCCGTCAGGTATGTTAATATACTCCTATAACTATAACACACTGGAATTACGTCATCATTTTATACATTATAACTATATAACAAAATAGATACGTCATATTTTTTTACATTATATAAAGATACGATATCATTCTATGCAGTATAACTTTATCACAATAGGACTTTGTGTCTGTGTTATACAGAACCGCCATATTGTTGTATGAAACGTCTGAGACTCTAGTATACTGTATGATTGGTAATGTTCGTGGTGGAGGTTTAATTAGTAATATCCGCGACCATTAAATAAAACGCTAAGATTAGTACCAAGCAAATATTCATATGTAATCAAATGTATAGAAGTGTTTACTGCAAAATGTTGATAAGGCGTGGTTGTTTGAACTATTAGGACTGAACAACCTCGAAATATAAACCTCGTGCTTAACAAATATACAGTATACACTACAGTCGTCAAGAAAGCTATTGTTAGACACAAAGACAAAGGTCAATATATCAGTCTTGATTGAGGCAATTTAAATTTAGGGTCTGTTGTCTTCATAAGTCTGACACTACTGAACATGAATACGATTGTGATTTGTCAAGGAAAGGACACACCTAAGAATTGCAGTAGTTTCTAATTTTGATGGAGATGACTTAAAAACGGACAAGAAATATGTATTAGCGACTGAAAGAATGAGAACAAATACCGAAAGTTTGATAGGAGCGACGTGTAATCAATTTGTTTGTTAAACATTAGAGCTAAATGATGATGATGATGGTGTTTGTTAGTGTGCTAGAAACTGGTATAAAACCCCACATCAATGTTTAAACTTCATACTGAGAAAAAAAAGGATTATCAGTATGGCACATTTAGGTGTATTGAGTGTTTTCCTCTATTTCCTCCTGCTCTCGTTACTCCCGACAAAAATCGATACAATAGCTTTTAATTCCTACAATTGTTATAGGATACCAGTGATGAATTAAATCCCCACTTTGTCAATCCGATTTGATAATATCATTATTATATAATATACAACTTACATAAGGTTAAATAAATGTACAATCATACATTTAACTCGATAACATACGTTTATGTATCAGGACATGCAGGGAATAAATGAGAGATAGTGATCCGAAGACTTGTGGAAATACAGTATACACCAATACCCAACCACGACCTGAACTGGGCCGATTTCCTACCTTGTGACCGCACACTAACTTATACTTAGATATTGTACCCAGGAGAATGTATTCCTATAGATACCATATCCTCTTTGATACGCACAATGGACAAGAGAACTTACCTTTGTGTTGAGTTCTACGAGTCGAGTCGCTAGTTTCTGTTTACAGATATATTACTCCAGGTGTATCGCTAATCCTGCTCTGCTCTCATCCTATCGCACACGTTACACTTTCATGGAAAAAGAGGCTGCCTCACAGAATCATCGCAACAAATATACTGGCATGACAATGTGGCAATGACGTCACGTCCCCATTTGCCTTGGTTGCTAATGAGATCCTCCATTGTCCAGGAACCACAGCCGCTAATTTGGATAAACAGATTACCGAGTATGTGGATAGCAACACGTATCCCCTGTGTAAGTGTTAAACAATTGAATAATGCACAAGGTGTCCTAAACATAGCAACTCTCAGGGTGTTGTTCGGTTGTTAAGTGGTGTTCTCCTGATATGTATCTATATAAACTGTGACCGTAATTATGGAATCCGGTATTTGTGTTTCCCCAAATATGTATACACACTGTATTTTGTGAGGAAAATAGAGATACACTGAGGCTCATCAATATAATTAGCCTTACAATCTGAATTATATTTACTACAAATGCCAATCCATTGTCTTTTCATAAGCTTATACATTGAAGACTTTAATTATTTAAAACTCATTTAGTGTTAATTTTTTATTATATTTAATGCAGCAAAAAAAAAAATGAAGATAATTTGAACGAATAATTTAATTGCTCATCAGGATTATAGATATATAGATTTTGAAGGACAGTATAAAATGATCTAAGAACAAACATTTAAATAGTCTAATAGTGATTGCTATGATTATTTCAAGCTACCGTGGTATTGAAGGATGCGTGGTGACATGCAATATTTGAAAACAGACGCCAACTTGATTTTTTTTTCGCAGAGAATTCATCGGATGACTTACATTTCGACACCGTGAAGTAGAAAATAAAAGAGTCCTATGCTAGTTAGATGCTTTGGTATATAAATAATATTAAATAGTGTCCCGTTGAATATAATATGTATTTCATAAATATGACAGATTATTCGATATCTTTTTAAAAGATAACTGTATATTCTGTCGTGCGAGTGAAATATGTTACATGCTATATTTAACAAGAAACAATTTGGTTTGCTATATTTGCTATTTATTACAGTTTTAGTTTTAAAAACAAAAATAGAGAAGCAAATGTATTTGCGAAAAAGCGCGGGAATGAATAACGTAATCTATTGCGTAGTATCCTTATGACATTACACGTGGCATTTATTTTGAATTACCTACTATACGTAACTTTTTTTTTTTTTTTGTATCTTACTTGGTAAGTTTTTCTTTTTCTTGTTTACCTACTGTCAACCGAGTATGCTATCCAAATCTCCTATGTAACCTCGGATTCTGTCCTTTATTCAGACCTGAACCGAATAATCAGCGGTTTTCAACGCGATGAAGAGAAAGTGCTGTTCCGATTGGCTAAACGCAAAGCAGCGATGATAAACGGTTTCATCAAGTTGATAATTTAGTATATGTCCTTCAACATATTAACTTAAATTATATAATGTTGTCATACACAAGATCATCTGCATTATTAGCAGATCGTTAACCTTGTAATCCATCAACGCTAATTTGTTTTATACATAAACCATTCAAAACAATTTTGGCATAGAAGTTATTTTAACCAAACATGTAGATAGTATATATTATATTAAATATGTATTTGAAATGTTTGATATAGCTAGATATTATTTACAGTGTTAGTCAACCCGAGAAGGAAGATTCTTACGTTGACAAACGCGAGGCTTGCCGCTTATTCGTCCGCTCATGTATCTTACCCCAAGGGTTCATTGTCTCAATCCTTTGTCTTACTCCCAAAGGAGTGAATGATAATGTTTTTTTCCTATTGGCTTGGACAAAGTTGATGTGACGCAATTGAATTGTATACATGACGTCATTGCATTGTATATTAATTAATAATAAATAATAAGATACTTTGTACATACGAGGTGTATACAGGGTAAGAGAAAAATAAGCATTCATCCTTAAGGAACTGAGACGGAAATGTTAACACTCAAGGTAAGATAATAAAGCTGAATCTTCCCCCTCGGGCTAAGATCATCCTGACTCACTCCAAGGGGATAATATATTCTGTTTATCTCACCTAAATGTTGTGACAAACTATATGTGCTCTTTGCACGTTCTCAACAACTGTATGATGCTGCAGCAAAAATACAATGACGTCAGGAGGACTATTCAAACATAAGAGGGAAAACGAGGGTAAGAGGGAAAACGAGGGTAAGAGGAAAATAATCATGCAACCGCTTGGAAGTGAGACAGGGGTTAACCCCAAAAGAAATGAAAGTTTTTATAATCTATTCCATCCATAGCAACCGCGAGATCACCTTGTGAAGTGTGAAAGGAAATCACACATAAGTAAAAATGTAGATCGGCATGTCCAGGATAAAAGAATTAATAATGTAACACCTTTTTTTTTTTTACCATACTTTGGATTATGTTAAACTGGAATTAATCGATAAGTCAAAAGTAATGTTCAATATACGAAAGTAGATATGCAACAGCTAGGGTGGACACCTCGGTATCATTGGGTTGGTGTTACAAATCTTAGCTCTGGTCAGAAATCATATGAGCACGAATTCTGGCAACGCATGCAATCACGAATTATCTCTACACCAACACATTGCATGCGTTTGGAAAGCCTGAGTTTTGCTCTGAGGCATCTTTTGTCACATAACTGCTGACATTTACGTGGTTATACATGATGGAAGGTTAACTCGTCTCTTTTGTTATTAACTAAAAACGTTAATTCTGTACGTGTTGTATGTCAGTTACCTTCAAACTGTCTCCTGTCAGAGTAGTTGTAGACGTTTTATAGCACATTATCTTAATCTAATAATCTCCAATTTATGCTGAAGTAAGCGCCTCAGAACGATCAGACAGTATTTCTAAATGTCATTGTGCTCAATGTTCCAGACAAAGCTAGGAAATATACGTCAATTTGGTGTTTTACACATGTTATATATTAGAGTAAGTCACTTCCCGTCCAAAATAACTTGTGATCTATTGAAGCATCATAATGTATTGACAATTCAAAAGTGGTATTGATGCATTGTTTTGTCTAGATAACAGTTCTGACAAATGTGACCGAACGAAACAGTTTAAAGTTCAATTCACATAGAAAAAAGACCACGCCCATCTTTGTCGTATTAACGGACTAAGTTAACCATGTAGATCGCGTAGCACAGTACAGAACTGTGGTGTTATGACGTATATGTCATCAAGGCAAGGAGTATTTCATTATAAATGTTTGTATCGATACATAGCGGTTCCGGGGTAGTTAATGTCATACTCGATTGTATTGTGAGTGTATGGCTAATAATATGTCTATTCATAGTTCATAAGGGACAGAACAAACATCTCCGATTTAAAATAACTTAACCAACATACTGCCGATATATATTTTCTTTTAGTATATTACATATTCCATGTAAATATTTGTACGGCTGCCTCTAGCGAGAAAATTAGAAACAAATAAGTACTTGGCAATTATTTACAAGACAACTTACTTTTTGTAATAATAACTCATTGTGCCAGAGTCATTGTGTTCAATCTAAATAATTACCCGTATGTCCATCAAACACATCAGAAGGTAGAATTAAATACATTTGTGAAGAGACAATTATCTCAATTCGATATAGAATATACTGATCGAGCTAAAGAGCTATCTAGCTGAGCGTAAGACTAGTAAGCCAGAGGTTCCAGGTTCCATCCCTAGTGGAGACAGTAATTTAGGTTGAAGTTATCATGTGCTCAGTTAAACAGAATAAACACGACACCTAGACACCTAAGCAAAAGTTAAGACAACAAAAGGAACGAAATAGACACCAAATTAGAAGGAACAACAAAATCAAGGGCGTAACAGACACCTAAACAAAAGGAAAGACAACATCAAGGAGCGTGATACACACCAAAACAAAAGAAACGGAAAGACAACATCAGGGGCATAATAGACACCGAATCAGAAGAAACGACAACACAATGAGCGTGATACACACCAAAAAAAAAAGAAAAGAAAAGGAAAGACAACATCAGGGGCGTAATAAACACCAAAACAAAAGGAAAGACAACATCAGGGGCGTAATAGACACCAAATCAGAAGAAACGACAACACAAGGAGCGTAATAGACACCAAAACAAAAGGAAAGACAACATCAAGGAGCATAATGCAAACCAAAACAAAAGAAAAGGAAAAACAACACCAGGAGCGTGATAGACACCTAAACAAAAGGACAAACAACATCAGGGGTGTAATACCGAAGCAAAATGAAAGACAGTAACAGACCGCGAAACAAAAAAGAAATATTTCACGATCCCAAATTAAGAATTGGAGGCGGCGAGGTGGTAGCAGCGTGTGTCCTAAATTAGACGTGGCATCAGTCCAATGAATTATACGACTCATTTCAGACATGCTGTTTAATGATAACGTGGATTATTTTCACATTATGGAACCATAAAATAAACATTCTTTCATCATCAATGAAAATTGAGTTAACTCGAGTGAGATTTTCTAAAAAATTATGTGATACTTTTAATTGAGTACATGTACTTTACATTATTGTATATATATATAAAACATCTTCGTCGCAATAATGTCATGTCATCGACAAATGATGGGAAAACATTGAAATGATGAAGTCACTCACGGAACTTTTAACAGTATCATCACACTGAAATGATGGGCCATTAACTGAACATTTACAGTGTCATGAAACTGAATTGATGGGGCCACTGACTGAACATTTACAGTGTCATCACACTGAAATGATGGGGCGAATTACTGAACATTAAAAGTATCCTCACACTGAAATGATGGGGCCACTGACAGAACATTTAAAGTATCCTCACACTGAAATGATGAAGTCACTGACTGAACATTTACGGTGTCATCACACTGAAATGATGGGGCCACTTACTGAACATTTACAGTGTCATCGCACTGAAATGATGGGGCCACTTCCTGAACAATTACAGTGTCATCACACTGAAATGATGGGGCCACTGACTGAACATTTACATTATCATCACATTGATTTGTTTTTTTTGTTTAACGTCATATTAACGGCCAGGGTCATTTAAGGACGTGCCAGTTTTTGGAGGTTGAGGAAAGCCGGAGTACCCGGAGAAAAACCACCGGCCTACGGTCAGTACCTGGCAACTGCCCTACGTAGGTTTTCGAACTCGCAACCCAGAGGTGTAGGGCTAGTGTTAAAGTGTCGGGACACCTTAACCACTCGGCCACCGCGGCCCCGGTTATCATCACACTGAAATGATGGGACTATTAACTGAACATTTGCAGTGTCATCACACTGAAATAATGGGGCCAGGTGAGCATTTTGAGGAAAAGAATACAGATTCAAAATGGTATAGAGGAAAAATACTGAGCAATCAGAAAGAACCATGAAGTCATTAATTTATCACATCATTTTAAAGATATATGTTTTTAGGGGTTAAACGTCTTCGCAACAGCCATGGTCATATGAAGACGGGTGTCAAGGATACACATATCGGGAAAAACAGAACACCTAAAGGAAGGAAACACAGGGGTAGAGAAAGTATCCTATCTTATGATTTATTTATATTCAAACTTCCAATATAAGCAGATTATCACATCAATTATATAATGTCTGATGTAATGATACAAGGACAATATCAAACACTCTGATCAAGCTTTATTTCAGCCCATAAGAATGAATATGAACATAAGCTGACTAAATGTTCTTAACAATATCTAACGTGGACAGGTACTGCTGTTTGCGTAGTGGTTGCTGCACGTAATTAACCTTCTCAAAATAACAGTAAATGTCTCCTAGTCAGCTGCTAGACTTTAAAACTGTCGTTATGTCAAACCCTTGGGTATATCTGAATTACAAGTGGCAAGTGATTAAAATCACTTTAAAGTCAAATGTCATCAGGTTCTTTGTAAAGGTCAAAATAAGACTCGATAAAGCTTGATTCCAATCGCCGTCACTCAAACTCGTCTATTCCTTCTCCTCTGGGAATAATAAAGATGTACGTGACGATACTATGGTCCGTACGAATTGACTAACAAGATGCTGAGGGTACATATCTCATCGGCAACTGTGAAGATTGGGTATCATTGTAGGTAATGAAGGACCGTGGTTAGATCCCCCGATTGATCATGAATTGATATGGGGTCACATGACCGGCCACATGGGATTCTGAACAATACTATTAGACAAGAAAAATAATTCTAGTGTATATCCTACTGTCAGCATTATTGTAGTTCATCATTATTACTTTCACACGTGACACATCCACCCCGTACATCACATATCACTCAATCACGTCACATATCAACCCAACATATCAAATATCACGGCACATATCACCACCATATATATGTCATACACCACCACCACACGTCACAAATCAACCCAACACGTCACATATCAACCCCACATATCAAATATCTGCACCACACGTCACATATCACCCCATCATATTTAAATATCGCCCTCACACGTCACATATTACCACCGAACATCACATATCACTCGAGCATATTGCATATCATCCACACATAACAAATATACCACCCCCACAAATCACATCTCACCCCCACAAATCACAAATCACTCCCAAGCGTCACTCACATATCACTCCACAGGTCACTAATCATCTACATACGTATACATCATCACCAAACCTCATATACCACAAGTCACACATCACCACCACATGTCACACATCACCACCGTACGTCATATTAACACCACATGTCACATATCACCACCCTACGTCACATATCAACACCACACGTAACACTTCACCACCACATGTCACACATCACCACCCTACGTCAAATATCACCAACACACGTAACACATCACCACCATGCGTCATACATCACCAACATACGTCATACATCACCACCACACGTCATACATTACCACCACACGTCACACATCACCACCACACATGACATATGAACACCACACGTAACACATCACCATCACACGTCACACATCACCAGCATACGCCATACAACAGCTCCATACGTCATACATAAACTTCAAACGTCACACATCTCCACTATTCGCCATACATAACCTCCTCACGTCACACATCACCACCATACGTCATACATAACCTCCACACGTCACACATCTCCATCATACGTCATGCATAACCTCCACACGTCACACATAACCTCCTCACGTCACACATCACCACCATACGTCATATATAACCTCCACACGTCATACATCACCACCATACGTCATACATAACCTCCACACGTCATACATCACCACCATACGTCATATATAACCTCCACACGTCACACATCTCCACTATTCGCCATACATAACCTCCTCACGTCACACATCACCACCATACGTCATATATAACCTCCACACGTCATACATCACCACTATTCGCCATACATAACCTCCTCACGTCACACATCACCACCATACGTCATATATAACCTCCACACGTCACACATTTCCACCATACGTCATATATAAACTCCACACGTCACACATCTCCAACATACGTCATATATAACCTCCACACGTCACACATCTCCATCATACGTCATGCATAACCTCCACACGTCACACATCTCCACCATACGTCATGCATAACCTCCACACGTCACACATCTCCATCATACTTCATACATAACCTCCACACCTCACACATTTCCACCATACGTCATATATAAACTCCACACGTCACACATCTCCACCATACGTCATATATAACCTCCGCACGTCACACATCATCACCATACGTCATATATAACCTCCACACGTCACACATCTCCACCATACATCATACATAACCTCCACACGTCACACATCATCACCATACGTCATATATAACCTCCACACGTCACACATCACCACCATACGTCATATATAACCTCCACACGTCACACATCTCCAACATACGTCATATATAACCTCCACACGTCACACATCTCCAACATACGTCATATATAACCTCCACACGTCACACATCACCATCATACGTCATGCATAACCTCCACACGTCACACATCTCCACCATACGTCATGCATAACCTCCACACGTCACACATCTCCACCATACATCATACATAAACTTCAAACGTCACACAACACCACCATACGTCAAAAATAGTTTCCACACGTCACCATCATACGTCATAATAACTTCCACAAGTCAGACATCTCCAAAATACGTCACCCATCACCTCCATAGTCAAACATAACAATAATATCGCTTTCAATGGAAACTTGTCCACGGAGTTGATTAAATCGTCTCTATTGTTGACCAATCTCTTTTTTTCTTGGCTGTCTGTTTATTTATACATATAATGCGCTAATTGATGTGTTTTCCGGTAATCCGTTCTTTGGAACATGATGTTTTACATGCAAGCATCACCTCTAAAGATTGAATATTTGATTATTCACAATGTGTCATACTAGCAATCTCATAGTTTTATTGTTACTTAAATATTGATATACATGCATATGTGATACTAGTATATCTGATAGAAGTGGTATAACGAACTTTGGGGGCTCTCATTAAACAATCTAGCAAGCTCTGTAAAAAGACTTGACATTTTAAGATAAAGCGTGCCAGCAAATTAAATCTGCCAACGGTGTTCGGAAAATTCAATAAGATTGAAATCAACATCAAATGGCCGATGTCAAGTGTATAATGAGTTTTACTATGCAAAGCTCGATTCAATTTCCTGTCCATGTCTTCCAGTTAGTTTCAAGGTTACCCTAGGACATGCCGTCCGTGTTTACCCCAACGGTGACCAGGGGCGTTTCGTGGGGTGTTTAGCTGGGCAACTATTGCTTTCGTTACTGTCGAGTAAGATTTTGGGAATTTTAAGCGAAGATCTGCATGTACATATGATAATAAGATTTAAAAGCACTTTTGTAATCTTTTTTGGTCTTAATTCCATAAGAATCCTAAGTCTTAACTTAGGTCACGAAAGCACAAACCATTGATGATTACAGGGGTTACAAAGTACACCGTTTGACGTAGCAATCATCAGTATCAGTTGTCAAATAGGGAGTACATAGCCGGTGACAGATATACAGTCGTTAACAAACGCGCTCAATTTAGGCACGCTTTATTAGTCCTAGGTTTACTGAAACCAATTTAGGTTCCAGCGTTAATCAAGTATTATTATAACGTGCAGTTGGCGAGTACCATCGCTACCGCATTGTTATATGTGTACTATTACGCTCATTATGCACTGCGGTCACTGACACCTAATTGGGACATTCTGTATTGGTGAATGCTTATATCCGATTTATTAAATGCTAGAAATGTGTATATATATTTCGAAACAATTCCAATGTGATTTGGTGCGCTAGGTAGTTAAGTAATACTTTACAAGTGTAACTGTTCTACTAGGTACCAGTCGCAGGCTACAATCACCTGATGAGCGGGGTTTCTAGCTTCCGATTGACGTGAAACACTACCTGTAGTACAACTGTAACCTATCATCAAACCTCTACTGCATCTATTGTAATGAGTAATGAAAAAAGAGGAGTTTATTTAGTTGTAATTACAGAGCGTACGTTTAGAATACAGACATAAATGTCACAGCTGTCTAATATAAATAAATGTGTATTATGATATCTGAACTGATGTTTACTGGGATACACAATATCATTATCTGGCTCTAGACACGACGTATTATTTTACAGAACGTTATCACGAGTTTGGCAGTATCATGCTCCTCGTCCATTGCACTTCCGGTTCGCTGTATTTTCCGTTTGAACATCTAATGAAATGCCTATTAATAATGGGTGTGACAGTTAATAGTCCTATTATAACAAACCAGTATATCACAGACATTTGTAATGGGGTATGGCGATAACAAAGAAGCGTTTGGCTATGTTTTAACACGTTATAATCCCTACATTGTTGTCGAACGTGCGACCATGACACCTAACCCTTGTTTATTAGCCGAATGCACGGGCGTACGCGGCTACTTTGATAACAATTAAGAGGATACATTGCATATTTGTTCATATCTCAATTTTCAGGCAATTTAAAGCAAAACAATCTTAACGATACTCGGGGCCGACAGGTGCTTTCCGATTTTGTACTACGTGGACATTTATAAACCTCTTAATGGTAAACAAGTGCCGTGTTAAGTCGCTGCGTGGTAGAGATTGCACTCGTGTTGGTCGCGGGTCAGGCGTTAGTGTGTATGCATTCCTTCCGGGACACACAATTGTGAGCGACAGCTGATTCACGTCTTAAGGTCTGTCTGAAGTCCATATTTAGTTGCATTTTATTCTTAAAAGACAAAAATAGCAAGGAAGTTCAGCCTCTCGGAAAGGAATGTCCTTTGCAAATATAACGCTTCTTTCATTTCCTGATAACAACGCCAGAATTGTGAAATGACTTTATATCTCGTAATATCCAGTACCATGAAAAATATCTTAGAAATATGTAGATATGAAATTTCCTGTCAATACAGATGTTTTCTAGAACTATTTTGATGAATTCGACTGACGAGTTCAAAAAGGTTGAAAATATTGTATTATACAGTTGATATTGGTAATTAGGCATATACCATAGCCATCTGTAAAGGCGTAGTCATGCTTGTTCTGTAAAATCTGTCGGCTCTGATGTGGTTGACCATTATTACCAATGCACATTTAAGAAGGAATAAAAAGTTCGGATAAATGCTTGTTTGAGCAACAAGCCACACCAGTTAGTAACATGCTGTTTATAAGATATCGTGTATGGTTTATAATCCAATACAGGAAGGGATATCTTTCACAACGTTTTATCAACGTAAAATGTTTGATTACTGCTGTACTCTGTCTCTAAAACGATAATTTGTATATTGGATACCTTGATTGTCAGGCAGTCACGTGCAGTATCGTGCAAAAGGTATAGTAAAACACAGTAGTCACTGACAAAAAATCACAACAGTTGTCAAATCCTGAGGAATGTTATGTGGTAGAAATCTTCAACGCGGTAGATTATGATATACAGATATAGTAAGGAAATTATTGTCATTGTTTTGAAAACATATGATGAATATTCCAAGCATATTGTAACACAAGCAACAAAGGAAAAATTCCTTTATTTGTCTAGAATACAAAAAAACCTTGCAGAGCTCTGAATTTTACTGAAATGTGTGCATACCAGTCAAATATGCTTTACATCAATATATGGCAAAATGTAACAATAACAGAAAACCATAATTTGTTGAGCTGTTTGTTAATTTCAAAAAGGGGGACACAATTAACTCATTTGTATCACATATATTGTACATGGCATTTTGCTAACAAGTGTCTAAAGCTCACAATAAGAGCACTAGATTGACCAAATTTTATTTCATGATATTTTGACCTTGAAATGAAAATTGCGGTTGTGAATAATATCGCACAAATATGGCATATAAGTAGGTATTTCAAACAACAAACATGCTCCTATTAGACGCATGCAAGAACTCTCTATACATTGCGAGAAAGATTGTTCTAGGAAAAAATGTTCAACCGCTGAATTTGGGTTAAAAGATGCACACTCCTGAAAAAGTTCCAAAACTCATAGAAGCATTTTTATTGATTGAAATGCTTTCCTTTGATGCCATATTTGCCTTATATTATCAACAGTCACCATTAGCATTTTAAGGTAAAAGTAAGATAAGCATTCATACGAATATAAAGTCCAAAATGTTCCTATCATGTGACAAAGACATCACAGCATCTTTATTTTTCAGGTTTTATTATTTGTGTGACTAACAATTATTCTATACTGCATTTTACCACAAAGTAACTCTATACCAGAGACTGTTAGCATCTACAGAAAATTATTAGTGATTTTAAGAATCTACATTTCCAAACCAACATTTTGGTATATTACATGACTTTTTGTACAAATAAGAAGACATCTATTGCATTTGAAATTTAACATTATTCTCCTATGTAAATGACCCTTAACTATAAAACCCAAAATACATCTCTTGGGAGGACACACATACACCATATCCTGGACTGTACCGAGTCCCTAAAAACCAATACGGTCATTGTATCCATTTATCTTAGTAATGCTTAGTTTGACAAAATTATGTTCCTCGGTA
Source organism: Pecten maximus (assembly GCF_902652985.1). Classification (NCBI taxonomy): domain Eukaryota; kingdom Metazoa; phylum Mollusca; class Bivalvia; order Pectinida; family Pectinidae; genus Pecten; species Pecten maximus. The sequence continues at coordinate 11,277,368 of NC_047024.1, read as the reverse complement.
CGGTGTACTAAATGCTATGTTTTTACTACGGCGATAGCATTTCTCCAAACACAGACACTAACATGTATATTTAAGTGAGCATGGTGGTGTTTGCAATGCTGAGAACATATGGGTCTCTTCACGATTTACAGCGAAACCCTGACTTTGAATTCGTTGTTACGACTCTACTTTTATTTCAACAACATATATGAAGCCACGCATATCACGCTCAGTATCATAAACCATGCTTAAGGTTTTACAACTCATGACATCAAAGTTTCTTTTAAATATTACTTCAGTACATGAACTACTGTCGTGCCGGTAATGACTATACTACAGGTTTTAGTTCCGCATTTGGAAATGGCCAGAATAACTGACGTGTCTGATACTTAAAAGAAATCTAGTTTTCATCTCAACAAAAGAACTTTTTCATATTATATATAGAGAGAGAGCATTGAACAAAGTGATGACCTTGGGAAAGCTCCAATGGTATGAACATATTTGGTTTTACGTTTCATTCACACTTTGAAATTGACTTGAAATCTTGATATCATACTGGAATCATATCAATCTGGTAAAGTCGACACATCACACGTCCACAATGTCCAAGCAACGGTTTCATCAACACACCACAACTGCATAATTATATGAATGTCAGTAGACTGATTTCAGGTTTAAGTTGGCTATTTTTATCTTAAAATCAATATTGGTAGGGGACGAGGTCAAACACAGGACATTTTGCTTTGTCGGCAATAAAGAGTGTAGCGAATGATCGTAATTAATGTAGGAATGAAAATGGACGCCTTGAGTTGCTGATATGCGTTAAGATCGTCCAAGTTTTGTTTTATCTCTCTTGGATGACAATATATTTAGTTAACAATAGTATATCGAGATGCTTACTGGTTCATTAACATATAGTCGTACATTTCCTACGAATCCCAGTAATTATAATTAGTAACGGGTTTTGTGAATATTTCGTAAACCTTAAAAGTCGTTAAAGAGGTCGTAAAGTATTTTGCATGAGAACGGTGACTCGTGGCACATTTATGAGACAATGACTTTTGAATTTTATTAAAAAATATATTTAATCATAGCACACAACAAGCCATTATTCCTTCATTTTTTTCCAAGTGAAAATCTATAGATACATAACTTTCTGGATAATGTCACGCATCCTCTGTAGAAATCGCATTGTCAGGTTAACCTATAGATACACGACTGCAAAGGGACAGGTACACTGTGTGAGTTATTGATTCACTGGAAAGGCAAACCCAATTTATATGCAATACCCCCTGTGTGCAATAGAAGAAAAGAATCATTGCCATATAATACACATTAATTACTGTGGACAATACGAGAAAAGAACAATGGCTGTATAATACACATTAATTACTCTGGACAAAACTGGCAAAAAGAACAAATGCTATATAATACACATTTATCGCTATGTATAATACGAGAAAAGATCAATGACCATTCATACATATTAACCATGTGTACAACACTAGCAAAGAACAATGTATATAGAAGAAAAAAATGGCCATATGATACTCACTTATCACTGTATACGATACGAGAAAAGAACAACGACCATTACAATAGACACTTATCAATGTGTATAATACGAGAAATGAACAACAACAATACAATAATATTTATCACTGTGTACAACATTAGAAAAGGACAAAAATCAATTCATACACTTATCACTCTGTACAACTGCAAGGTATTTTTGTAATTGTTAAACGCCCTATCGACATATAACGTTTAAAGATTCCTCCCCTTTTTACAAGATGCATGCATGAAGTGAGAGTGTGTTTTTCGTGCCTGTCTCCTTGTGATAGCGCACAACTGATGGCTACTTTATAGAGCTGCCTCACTGAAGCTTTCGCTCGCATACATCCGGGGGAACCGCTCTCTCGGTCACATTATACTGAAAACAAACAAACCAGTAGTCCAACAGCAACAAAAGGCTGTAGTAACAGTAGGAACTACCGTTTTCATACATTCTGGTAGGTTTTGTCCAGGGGACAGAACCGACACCCTTCCTGACAGAAGCGAACGCAGAACAAAAGGTAAAAAAAAAAAAAAAAAAAAGCGAGGCAGTGTCAAGGGAGACATTAGGAAGAAGAAACTTCTTTTAAAATAAAACTCCCAAAAGTCGTCTTTTACGAATCATGCAATGGGAGGATTCTTAAGTTCTATACCTGCAAGGACAAAAGGAAAGGTTTACCCATATATTGTTAATATATCACTATATACAAAACGAGACAATTAGCAGGCAATAAAATCAAGTATGAAATGGTGTAACTCAATCCACGCTTAACGACAACGATGCGTAATAATGTCACGGACAGTTTCCTTAATTCCTTCTTCCTTCCATCCTCTTCTTTTCTGGCAGTTTTAATCAAAATCCATTACAAAATGTAGGAGTCGTGTTAGTAAAGAATCATCGTAAGGAAGAAAGGAAAAAAGAAAGAAATAGTGAAAGAGAAACAGACAGACAGCCAAACAAATATATCCACCTGAGAGCATGGCTTTAGCTGATTATGGTTTATGTATTTGAAAAAAAAAATCATTCGAACTTGATAAATCAGTATGCCTGAAGATTCGCACGACATACACTTAAGACGTTATGCACGTCACATGTGCTGGTATATTGTCACTATCTATATGGATTTTTTTTGCCAAAGACTGGTTATTGTGAGGAAGATGTTACATCGCGTACACACAAACAACATACTTGTGTTGTCAATACTGATCTTTTGTTGACATACGGTTGAATGGTGAGTATGATGTATGATGTTTATTCATCAATAGACAACAAAACCTTTGTGCATATACATAATATACAGGATAATGGCGTAGACAATGGTGTGTAGCAGTGGATATCATACAAACTGATACATTCGACAAGTTCATACGTTCAGGTATGGTCAATGACATACCATGTCAATATATCAAATAAACAGGTAAAAACAAAGGTTTGTGCAGCACAAGATATGTTCTGTCCACTAACCGAGCAAAGTCTCGCCAGTATAATGGACAGGGGCGGTAGTCATATTATGTGTTCTAAGATACAAATCTTCCTACTTAATCTGGTACATTAACATTATATACACCAACACGCCTACGAATAGGTATTGTTAACCTACTGTTTGTTCTTAATACATAAAGGGTACGGAATATGACGTTTGTGCAAATGAGCAGCAACATGCATGACAAAGACTTAATATACTTTATTGTGTATATAAGTCATGTGAATTGTATTATCACTTGAACACATCTAGACCTGGTATTGTGAAGTGCTTGTATTTATAGAGGTTACACAACGAGTGGTTGTTGGATATGGAATTTATTTCACACGAGTGTTTTTTTTTTTAAAGTTACAAAAGAGACGAGCTTTAGCGAGTGTGTTTTGTAACTTTTAAAAAATAACTGACGAGTGTGAAATAAATTCCATATTCAACAATCACTAGTCGTGTGACGTGTTTCTACCACAACATTATCGGCTTGAATCGAAAGGAAACGTGGCCATGTCTTATTTGCGTATACAAATAAGGTGTACAGGTGACGGCCGGGACCCGATGATGTGACGTCATTCGATTATTGATGACGTCAATAACAATTGCAGCTCGGGTCAAAGTTCGAATTCTTGACAAATCAAAAGACCGGAGTGGAATATAACATATATATATCCAACAGTCGGGACCTTTTTACAATGGCTTGAGAGCGGAATAACACAGGGTAGTGTGGTAGAAATACTGCTGCGAAATGTTACATAGTCCATCAAATGATCAGTGGCCTTCTGGTTACAATATATATCGTAAACAATGATACCTAGGGTATTTTCTTATGGGGTTACTTATAGACATGTATCTTTATGTGAGGGTGGCACGTCCCGCCATCGTCCGCAACTCCCCTGATTATAGATGTTGAGATGTTTGACCTTTAAATGATATATTTAAATGTTATTTTATAGTATTTGGCAAGGATCCAAAAGAGATGAATATATCATAATTAGACATAAAGTCGGTCTGCAAAGATTATGCTGGATAGGAATGAATACATATGACGAAGGGTGGGATTGTACAGACCAAGCGTAGACCAACCAAATTATGGCTGCTCTTCCTTTCGATTAAGTTACATGTGCTTAGGTTTTTTGCGCTATCTTCTTCAACTCCTACACAATTCCGTTCTCCACACCATAACCAATTAATTAACCGCAGGTTTTATTACAGTCTCGACATGTAATTGTCTTCTTACTCTGTCCAATATACAAACAACGTCACATTGCGTATATTTGTTATATTAACATGTTTCTTTCATAGATAAAAAATGGAAATACCTTAATGGAAATGCCGAAAATATACTGAGACATTCGCTAAAATACATGTACAAGTACGCAATATGACATTATCTATTTCCGCCGACTCTTTCATCCATTTCCAGAGATGGAAATTATTTAGTTATCACATCTTTTCACTATCAAACCTGTGAGATAAATATACGCAAGTTATTACATTTTTTCTGATGTTGTAATGTACATAATGGTACACGTAGATGGAAATCATTTAGTTATCACATCTTTTCACTACCAAATCTAAGAGATAAGTATACGTATATTGGTATATTTTCTTACGAACATAGATGACAACAACACGCCACTTCCAGAAATACCTCGACAGGCCATTTTAGTGTGCGGTATAATTTCTACAATTAACGGCCCCTAAATCTGCGATAACATTAAGTGTGGTATAGATTTGCCGATAATCACTAAATAAGTATAAGATCTTATTGCGCTGTTAGGTCAAGTTCTAGTAAACTATATGAATTAGGTATTGATATCTCATCGGCGCCAATTTTTATGTCAAGTTAACCCGTAATTTGTAACACTTGTTCTCATTGAGGATTGTGCACATCCGTAAGAAGATTTGTGATGTTGTCAGCAATACTGTCCGATAAATCTCTACCATTATAGATCCACGATTATAATGATACCCAAGACATTTCCCGCTAGCGATCAAGCGTCCTAAATATGTTACCCTGGAGATCAGCGCCGATCAGAACCTAAGTAGCAGCTCTCGCTATTACAACACAAACACTCCTCTAAAACACCGATATTTGTTAGCGCATCAAGTCTTGTTTCCTCTGTCGAAAATCCTGTTAGTCCCTAACGAAGCGGCTCGATAACACCATTTCACGCGGCACATCGAATTACAATCCGCAAGATATATAGACCCGAGTCTGATATTCCGTAAGATGTATAGGTCAAGTCTAACGCCTGTCCCCGGCGTATAAAGTTGTGTATGGCACCATTTCCGGGCCCTGTCAATCTGTCGCCTACATTACAAGGACAGATGACAGCACGTGCCCGTCTCTGTTGTGTTTCCCCCCGTAGTCTGCCTGCATCATATTGCTCATTTACAATTGAATCAGGTACACATGAAAACAATTAACACTCGACCTCGGTATGTAGCTCTATAGATGCATGTTTCCTTTTTACCCCAAAATACAAAATGCATTGCGAGGTCGCAGACAGACTTGTTAGTTCAATTAGACCACATTACCATACGGTTATTTGTGTAGACAAGTGTAAACTTAGTGTGCTGAATTTCAGACGACAACACACTCTTAACTGTTACTCTATAGTTTATGCAGACACCATGGAACTTAATAAACACGTTGAAGTATGGCTAAAGGTAGGCCCTAGTAACGTTTTCCCCGTGTCCTTTATTCAGGGTACCTTGCAGTAACCAAACTAGACGTCATACACGTCCGCTTTACGTTTCTTCACTGCGTTTCATTCGTTTGACCAATGGGAACACTGGTTTTAAAATCTTCGTTTGGCCATGAATATACATATTCTGTCGACCAAACACAACGCTTCTTTTAATGAAGCTCTTCTTCACCTGGAAAATAGAATCGGCATTCAAAGATTGCTTCATTCATGTGTCGGCATCATATTTTAGCTGCCCTCTTTCACAACAAACAAAATAACATATAAAACGACATTGCTGTCTGGTCAGATTTTCCGAAGCCACTTTTAGCGTTACCAAACAGATAACTGGATTCGATTAATAAATAATTCATGAATACGAGACTTTTTGAGTACGTCCCGCACGGGATCGATCGGAGCTGTGCGAAGATAGATCACGGCTGTACCGATGATGGCCCTCATAGCACCATGTGAAATATTAACGTATCTCTTTCTTTATTGTCCGTTCTATCTTTGTGTTTCGTTTTCCTTCCTTCCGGTGTGTCATTGACTTCGTCCTCATATGACCCATAATGGTGTAACATCCGCCCGATGAAGCGTATGGTCTAAGTTCATTTTTTAAAGTAGAAGCGGAAGAAAATATTCTCGGGAGAATATGTGATGAATGGAAGGAAATTTCACCTTCGCAAAACATTATCCTAACGGCAAAAATATAATACACGTATGATGGATATGTTTTGAAGGAAAGGTCTGAACCTCGGCATCCAGTTCGTGTCCTAAGATAAGATGCATCATGGATCGTGATTGAATGCTAACATCGACACTAGATGATCTCTTTATAGCCCTCAGGGTAAATGATGGAAATGAAAAGTGGTCTTAACAGAAGACTAGCGTTTGTTTATTGTACAGAAAAGGTATACGCGCTATATTCTTGCTCCGGATCGAGCCACACTCTCAAAATGAGAGCCAGTGTTATCAACAAAACTAGGCATACCACCAGGTGTGACACATTTGTTTACCATGATCAGTGAGAATCTCACTTCCGTGTAGTCTATTTTACCATCACATTTTATTTCGTAAACCGAACATTGATCAACCTTTGCATGAGTACACCACTCTTAACCCATTCATGCCAAAGATGACCCCCGGTTAATCCACCAAACGACAACAAACAGCTGAAGTGAGAGTAGCAAAAGTAGTGCGTTGTCAAAGGCTAGAGATTAACCCGATCAGAATTGTTGGAGGTCAAAAATGACTTTGTAAGTGGTAACACACCGTAGTGTGTAAACAAAAACAATAACACACTGTTGCGAATTTGATCACGTGCCATGTCAGTTGTAAAACAAGTGTAGTTATGGGATAAATACATGTAAATATATGTAATTGTACGTTTATCATGCAGCTTGTCCTACATCTCGTCTTGTTTAATGGAAATACAGCATGCTTACATTTCTAATATTGCTATCAACCACTTAATATGTTTATAAAAGTGATGGGATTGTTAAGAGAAATGCTATTGACTTCGATTTCGTCTTCATCAGTAGCATTTTCTTTGGTTAATATTATCCGATACTAAGAATGTTTGATAATTAAGTATTTCATAACATAATAGTTCATATAATGCATGGATAAGCAAATCGCTGACAAATAAATGATATATGCATTATTCGATAATTACTACGACTGTTTTAGTATTCTGTTATCAGATGTGTTACTTAAAAATGTAGTCGTGTGTAAAAAGCCATCTTGGGTTCCTATGTTAATCAATCAACGCAATATTTAGCCACCGCGAATCTGAAGTACCCTCATAGGGGGAAGGGTTATGTCCCTTTCTTTTATTCGTGTGTGTGAATGATTAAGAAAATGAGCTTATCAACACATCCTGTGACGTTTTGTTCTGAAAAGATATCTCTTTGTTGCTTCTAATATATACAGATGGCACTGTCTTGTTTTGTTCAGAATGTGCTTCCGTCTTGCAGAAAAGGTTAGATTCATAAAACGATACGGTGACAAATATCAGTTCAGCGATAATATTGAGATAACAATTGTGTTTGTATTCCGAAATGGAGGTTGGTAATCTGATAGCGAGAGATTTTATCATAATGACAATGGAATAAAAATTGTTGACAGATCTATCTGCTTGGTTAACTAAAAACGTAAGCAACAATCGCTGAACAAGGTCGAACATGTATTTGCATCGAGTATAGTTATTTTGAATTTGTTACTCAATGTAGAATCGAAACTGAATATTTTTGATGTTTTTATATCCTTTGCTTCTAATTATAGTTGCGAAACATGGAGTTTGTAATGCTGTGGACTCAGTAAAATAAAGCATATGTTGATTTTAAAAAAGAAATAATAAATGTTAAGATGAGTACGCCATCTTTTATGGTTTACTCTGAACTAAGACGCCAGTCTCTGCATATAGCTAGGAAATATTGAACTATTGATTTTGGTTGATATTATTTAAATCTGGTTATTGTGTTCCTAAGTAAATTCATTACGATTACGAAATGTGTGATTGTAATCACAGAAACTGTAATTGGTGGTGTCAAGCTATACATCAATCACTGTCTTCTGGATTTGGTAAGGTTTGGTTTACAAATTTCATTGATAATGAAAGGGTGTTTTTACATTGTTGTAAGCAGCGTCTGATAGATAATTTTATTCAAGCGAGAATTGAATTTGTTGAAATATCGTCAAAATGCTTTTTGTATAAATTCTTTTGTAATAGCTTTAAGTCTATTCGAGATTTATATTTCAAAGTTAATTCAAAATTACGACTTTCATCTCACCAACTCTATGTAAAAAGCTAGGCATTGTGATATATGAGGGCGAATAGAATCTGTCGTTATTGTGACCTAGCAGAGGAAGACTTTTTATTTTGTTTCAAATGTCCCTTCTACAAAGATAATTAAAAAAATATCAAAATGTACAACTAGAGGCGGTCATCTTCATATATACTTTTCCCAGCTGTACGGAACAGAAACAAATATTTGTGATTGAGGGAAGTACTTGAAATTGTGTTTTAAAGCACGTTCTAGATCTCAGCTTGAGCTTATTGAGTTTTCACTCATGTCAGTTTCAAGGTTTACCAATTTCATTGCCGTCTATCCCCTGACTACACTATTCTATATTTCACCCATTTATCAATATATTCTTATTGAGAATTTAGTCGATATTGCCGCTCAGAAATGTTGTCATAACATCTATAAACTTACTCTAGTAGCTACTTTCTACATGGTATAGATCTAATGTATTTGTAAGGTAATCAAATTAGTGCTATCCATCTTCCGTAAATTTCTTTTACATATCAATGATTGTGAAATGATATAACTTGTGGTATGCTAAGGAGTCGTAAAATTAAAAAAAACCCCATCAAATTGTTTAATGGCTTATATGGGAACAGTCAAAATTACCATCCCGAGATGGGGGAAAGCCCCAGGAAATGTTTGCCGAAGCCGTTAGCCCGAGAAAATACAGTTCACCAGGGCCCCCCTACCTCGGGATGATATGATAGTTTGCCTGTTAGCCAATAGGCATTGAAACAATTGTTTATTTTCAAATACATTTAAGCATTGAACTGTTACCAAATGGTAGTATACAGTCGATATGAATACTATTTGGGTGACAGATAAATAGAATGTCGCCCGTTAGGGCGACATGAAATATTTATATGTCACCCAAATTGTATTCATATCGACTGTATACTACCATTTGGTAACAGTTCAATGCTTATATTTACATTCTTTAAGATGTTTTTATTTATTGTAGGTTATGACGCGTTTAAATTTGCCGCTTATTCTATCACTGACGTCAACAAGTTCAAATACCGGAACAGCCGAAATTTCCAAAAGGAATAATATAGTCCCTGATGACGTTATTAATAGCAAACACATAATATCGTTTTTGTACACATTTGACTTTATGATTTATTTCATATACGTTTGTAGGTATCGTCAAATAGTTCACAATTGCATAATTTCTGATTGTTTAAAATCGAAACCGTTTTTTCTGCACAATGATATACAGTTATCATTTAGAAGTGATGCGGCGTTGAACGGGCATGCCCAGGACAGACTCGATTCCTCGGATACACTTATGTTTCTATCGACTGGATTTACGTTATTTTTAGAAGAATATCAGCTCTTAAATTCTAAATGAAAGTCGTCTTGACAGTAGGGGAAAACGATTCCAAGGATATTTCATTCGAAACAGATTCCAGTCTAACCGGTCAACTCAGTGTCGCTAACTTAGCAGACGATTTTCAACTTCACAGGGGCTCGATTTTGTAAGGTAGGCCTTTGACATCAGTGAATAACCACAAAACTAAAATCCAGTAGGCCTACACATTATGACATACACAACCGGAAACCATGTCGATACCCCCGATATGTATACAAGATTTTTTTTTCATAAATACTTTACTTTTATTGTTGTCGTGTCTTGCATTTCTGAAAATTCGGAACGAGCCCCTGTAAGTGTGTTGACATTGACAATTTGATCATATTTCGTATAGATCAAGAATGGCACTTATAGTAATTTTGTGTTGACTACATTTTTCTAATTATAAAATAATACTCTCATAACTTGTGACGTTGCTTTATTTTTCGTTGTGGCTTCTGTAAATAAATACTAGCATTCCAAAGCTCTCTAGACCGAAAGTAACTGGCGGCCATTGTTTAACCTACAACACCTGGAGCTGTATTCATACACTGACCGAATCACTGTAAATTGTAGTATACAGTCTCATGAATACAATTTGGTTTACTAACGACATATAGACAAATGCAACACATAATGTAAATATATTAGTATGAATGCTGCATGTAGTCATGTTGATTTGTTAATACTGCAACTTTAGATTTTTCTTTGCTTTACCTTTTTTTTTAATTTATTTATTAATTTTTGTTTTTTTGGTTTGTTTTTGGTTTGTTTTTGTTCTGTTTCAATAAGTACCATAATAATTGCCCAGACAATTAAAGACCGTTTGAGTCTTCGTTTTTGTCATCACAGTTTTTTTTAATACTCACTGCAACTGTAGTTACATTTTTCTTTGCACTCAGTGAATTACTCTTTTCCATTATTCCTCACACTTAGCACTCGCTATTTCGTCATCTCCGTAAACAACACTGAGATGCGGTCACCAAAAGGCTTGAGCGAGGGATTTCTGCTCACTATAAAACCGTGCCTAAAATGTAACCAAAAGGGTGAGGCTAGTGACGCCGACCATGGCTTTAATTCAAAATAACTCTCCCTCATTTTTCAAATAGATAAACTAAAGGATATGTTTCTACAATATATGATCAGGTAAACAGGAACATAAAAATGCCGACGTCAATGATTTAGCCAAATAAATTCTACAATTAGGTTGTCCGGCAGTAATAGCCTGGAACAAGTGATATGAACAAGCTTGGCATGTAATTTGTATACCAGTATGTGTAATTGTACGATCTAAGATGATTTATTGATGCAAGGAACTATCCACTTAAGATTAAATCCACGTTACTGTTTCCTCCTGCGTCATCATCAGCTAATGTCTTTTTAGTTCGATCTGTAATTGCTGAAAGTACAGGTCTTCTATTGCGCTTCTACCATGTGATGCTCTGCTTACAATCTGAAGTCAGGTATTGGTTCACGTGCACTGAGATATACATATCCTGAGAGCTGAAAGCTTGTAACAGCGGTGTCCACGTTAGACTTACACCGATTGAAACATTTTTATTCATGGTATATATTTTGTGTTGTTTTGCAATGATGCACACGATTGTGTTTTCCTTAGTAAGTTACAGGGTAATTTAATATCCAGAAAAACCAAGATAACCGGGCACATTTTAACAAACCGCTATGTATTGTGATAAAAAATCCAAAATCATCCTGTAAAGGTTTAACAAACCAACACACGCACTGACAACTGGAATAGTTCTGACAAGCCACACGTAATGACAACTGGAATAGTTCTAACAAACCAACACACGCATTGACAACTGGAATAGTTTTGACAAGCCAACACACGCATTGACAACTGGAATAGTTCTAACAAACCAACACACGTAATGACAACTGGAATAGTTCTAACAAACCAACACACGCATTGACAACTGGAATAGTTTTGACAAGCCAACACACGCATTGACAACTGGAATAGTTCTAACAAACCAACACACGCATTGACAACTGGAATAGTTTTGACAAGCCAACACACGCATTGACAACTGGAATAGTTCTAACAAGCCAACACACGCATTGACAACTGGAATAGTTCTAACAAACCAACACACGCATTGACAACTGGAATAGTTCTAACAAACCAACACACTTATTGACAACTGGAATAGTTCTAACAAACCAACACACGCATTGACAACTGAATTAGTTTTAACAAACCAACACACGCATTGACAACTGGAATAGTTTTAACAAGCCAACACACGTAATGACAACTGGAATAGTTTTAACAAACCAACACACGCATTGACAACTGGAATAGTTTTAACAAACCAACACACTCATTGACAACTGGAATAGTTCTAACAAACCAACACACGTAATGACAACTGGAATAGTTCTAACAAACCAACACATCTGCTGACAACACGAACTAGTTTTAACAATTGACATTACCTACTAACAACCAGTTCACTGTGTAGAAGGAACCTTCTACGTATTTATACTTCTATGATAGACATACCATCAGCAAATGGTTTTCTTTGTCCTTATGGAGTTTTTTTATCATTTTTTTTTTTAAATTCAGACTGTTAACTTTTCTCTTTGTAAAAATGACTTTACCGTCAGTTCCTACGACGTAACATGTTACATCTGTATTAAATAACCTTCGATATGAGGTCTTCTTTTTACCGTTGTTGAGTGCTTGGCAGCAAAGGTATAGATTCATATACCCCTCCAAAGGGGCTCTTTCCGAAAGCTTCAATTTTCCCCTGCAAGATAACATTGGACTATCCCACATTAGCATTATTTGTTAGAATGATTCGCAAAAAGTGACAGCGCCTTAAAAATCTCCTTTTTGATAAGATAATACGTCGAATTATAAATTAATCTTGTTTCATATTATCGAAACAAAAAAAATCAATAATCAATGAAAATGAGTTTATGAGTTATGTGTCGTTTTTAACGGAACAATTGTAAGTGAAATATTGGATTATAATGAAAACATTGTCCTGGCGTTGCCGTTGTATCGTTGCTCTAATACTATGTAATAACACACTCTTTAAAAAAAAGAACTAAGTCGTTGAAATGTTATATAGTAAACTGTGCCGACACAAAACAGACCATTACAAGTCATTTCCTTCTAATATGGCGTCGTTAACATCTACTCGTAAAACGAGATTTCAACTAGAAAAGTCTCAGAATTGTTGTACCTGAATTTAGAAAATGTGTAGTAAACCGTTCAACTGAGATTGTGTGATTTGAACAATAATGGAAAAGCGAGAAATCTTGTGACCAATGCGATTGTACAGTAAGCAAAGGGCTGTAGTATATCGGATTTAATCGGAGGGTTTTCTCGTAAACAATAACCTAATAATACTTGAAACGGAAATAACAGTTACGGTTAAGATTCTTATAAGGAATAATATATTCGTCATCCCAAAGTCACGGACTTCCCGTGTTGGAAGCAAGGTAGACATACGTCTATCAAAACGATTCCTATGGTCCAAAGAAAGAGGATCTGATGTGAGGTATTCTATTTACGATATTGAGAATCAAAAACGAAAACAGTTAACGAAGTCGACGCTGTATTTAGGATATTCACAATCTATATTTATTGATATATTCACAATGCGGTGCGCCAACATTTTAGCAAACCACTGTACTAGATTACATAATTATTTATTTCATATTTTTTGTTGGAATCTGGAACATAACAACAACCCTATATTTTATTACATTTGTGTTGGAAAACAAGTCTAAACTTTTATATCTTAGCGTCATAATTATCTTCCATCCATTCAGTTCCTGCCAAGTTGTAAAGAAAATGCAGACACCCAAAAATCATAATAGTCAAAGGTAATTGACAAAAACAAACGTTCATCATCAATACCTCGTCGGTCCATTCATGGATGTAGTAGATTTTTAAGTTAGTGTTATGGACATCGTCGTTCTACTAAAGAATGATAATTTCATTCCCGCTGAAGTACCATCCGTCTGCCTACTCAAACCAGTGATTAAATATGAAGCACGGCGGGTCATTTCAGTCACAGATTCAAATTTCCGATTTAAATAATTAATGCAAAAAGTCGCCATTCCCCAAATGAACGTTGAGTGATCGAACAATTACCATGTGATTTATAACGAGATCAATGATCACCATACAACATGGCTCGGCTACGTCCGTAATTGGTAACCGTTATCGGTGTGGTAATTAGATACTACAAACACCTGTTGTATGACTTTACGTTGGTGGTTACAATGTCGAGCTGACCTGCGCCATGTGACGAACTAAAGCGAAAGTCTCAAGCACCTTACTTGGACAATACTTTACGGAAGGAACAGACTCAATAGCAGGAACCAATATGTGTTGAAGACGAGGGCATTGTAGGTCTACCTACAATCTACATCGTCTCGACGAAAACCGCTATTAGAAAGAAACATATGGATTTTCAAAAAAAAAAAAAAAAAAAAAACTACAGAAGAAAGATTGAGGTAAAAGGAACTGCGATTTCAAATTAGTATATATTATATCAATTTGATATAGATACCAATGAGGCTAACAAAAAAAATCATAATAATGTCGAGTAGCTCTGTGAACTTTTTGTTTATTTTTTAGGTGTCAAATCTGCATTGTACTCCACAGTCTTTGACGATTGCGAAATCTTTCAACACTACCATGAGCTGAAGAAATTGCGGGAAAGGAGGTTCCAAATTCAATATAAATGATATATAACACACGCAAATATTTGTTTGCAGGATTTTGTAGGAGGGAATTGCTCAACAGTGCTTCCGAGATACAGCATTTCCGAGGCGGTTATCCTTCAATTACCCCAATACCATATCAAAACATAAATAACAGTAAAACAGTATGCTAAGTTTTGTTCAATTCATGCATATTTGGTCTCAAAAGTGTCAAGTGATTGAAAGATGAAAGTGTGTGCCGTTATCTTTTAAGGTTAGCGTTTGATGTTACTACATGCTTCTAAGCAGTGAAACACTATATATGGAATGACCCAATGTGACACAAATACCACGTTTAGTGGCAGAAAATCCTTCAATATCAAGGCTGTCAATAGCAAAGTTAACTATTTCACTCATTTCATTATCATTATCTAAAATTGATATGGTTTTTGATTGCCTCATACACCGTATAATGATGCTGAATGTCCGGTATAGTTTACTTATCACATATATACTTATGTATAAATACTGAACATATCAATCAGATCATTTTTATTTCTTTTCTTTGGTTTTGAGATTTAACCCTTAAAAACGGCATTAAGAATTCAGAGTTAATGCGACCTCTGAAACAATGGAAGTGTTTACATACAAAGTCTCACGAAAACACAAACTCACAGTCACGATAACCAAAGAAAAGTTCTTCTTTCCATCACGTGTTAAATTGATTACGTTTATTCATATTTTTAATGTTACACGTTTCTACCCTTTCCGGGACGTTTGGTTCCTTGTGTATAGCATATACCTCAGTGAAGGTAAATTTGACATTAACATTGATATACGAAGATAACTAGATGCTGTGATAGAACTAGTCTAAACCCCGTGCATCCTTGTATCCTAGGTACTTATGACTCGGAGACTGTCTGGGATTGGTAACTGTATCCATTGTTTCCATGGGTTACGAAGGCACGTGGTACAATCAGTTCACTTGTGGTGATCTTAGTTGTCATGTCGGACGGCGGACTGCCTCTGAAGAATTTTGCCAGGAACTTGCTCTGGGAATGCTGAGGAAGACGAAAAAGTAATTGCATATTACACGGTTTAACGATAAAACATTACAGACTGGCGGAGTCAACAGTGACAAGTGACATGCATTGATTCAGTGTATTTAATGCTACGAATCTGTACTTTTGTTAGCTAATCTAATTTGTTTGAAATGACAATATTTATCGTTTTGTACTTGATCTGCCCCTTGGTTTGCCATACAAAACTACAAAACAACAACCCGTATCCATAAAATACATATCAAACTTTGTCATTGCCAGGTAGCTCAGGATAGACATTATCTCGGGACGGTAAATTCAATTAAATGTTTTTCATTTTAGTTGTTTTTAAAACAATGACACAAATTATAGTCATATCCTCGTCATCTATTTACATTTAGACGTGCTAGAATTATGTATAGATGATTTAAAATCATTTGTGAACTGTTGTACCCTGCATGTCTCAGCAAATCTATAGAATAAAGACAATGTCCATAAATCGTGTAAATCTGGCTCGTCAAATGGACAAGTTGAACATGTAAAGACAAATATGGATACATTTGATTCAATTTAATGTAGACATTTTTCGGATAAAAGTACAAGGCCACTATAAGACCATTCGGTGTTCCAGTGTCGGTATTATTAGTTTTGTTTATATAGGTCAAATGCAGGTGTTATCATTTCATCAGAATCGGACTCGTAGTAATGGAATCTCAGGGAATATACCATAACACTGAACACGTCTATCTTTATACCTAAAATGAAATAGATAACTTCCTAATGAGTTCATAATGCCGACCCAAATACTTTAGGTAAGCTCTATTGTCATACCTTAAAAGGAAATAGCGAACTTCTCAATGAGTTCATAATGCCGACCTAAAAACGTTAGGTAGTCTTTGTCTTAACCATCGTGTATCTGTGAATGCAACATGAGTACGCATTGATACACTCACTAGTTCTGGGATGATACTTATTTATCGGTATATAACATGTCTACCACAAGACATACGTTCTGACAATGGTGATTAGGACCTGTTTAAATATGTTATTAAACTTTGAAAAATAAATGTTCTCGTATGAATGAACGCATTCAAAGTTTCAAATAAAAGCATTGGCAATTTAATTTGGACGTATGCAAAGAGTAGTATATTAAATGCCGGCAAATGCGAGGACGTGGGTGTCGTAAAGATATATCTTCAAGTTTATTAAGACCTTACAAAGAGGTTTTCCGTTACTGTTCCATTTACATTAAGAGTTATGGAAAGTCACACGATAGTTAAAACAGAAAGCACCATCCTGATGTACGTGTAAATGTACTCATTTGATTAACGACACTACAGAACTATTTAATTTATCACTGTCAATCATTAAACAATGTAATAACACCCACTTGGGTAAAGTTATCTATTCTTTTCAAAGTATTTTATTGCTGCTCTCAGATATATTTATCGTTATACGCTAAATTCAATTGCAAATGTCGCTATAAACCGAAAATGACTAATTACCAATAAGCACTAAGTTAGCTTACATACGTCCCTATCAACTGAGTCAACAGTGACAAGTGACATGCATTGATTCAGTGTATTTAATGCCACGAATCTGTACTTTTGTTAGCTAATCTAATTTGTTTGAAATGACAATTTATCGTTTTGTACTTGGTCTGACCCTTGGTTTGCCATACAAAACTACACTGTAAGTTAGCTTACATAAGTTCTTATAAACTGAAACTGGCATTTACCAATAGGCACTAAGCTAATATACAAACGAGATATGAACAATAACTTATGTCCACTAAGATAATTAACACACTAGATTTGAATAACTAACACACTAGATTGGAATATCGACAAATATCCTCTAAGATAATTTTCACACCAGATTTGAATAACTAACACACTAGATTGGAATATCAACAAATATCCTCTAACATAATTAACACACCAGATTTGAATAACTAACACACTAGATTGGGATATCGACAAATATCCTCTAAGATAATTAACACACCAGGTTTGTACTTGGATGCTGGCATTGTTACACGTATAAGTACTAGATAAGTACACGTTTTATAGATACTGGTGCCCGTGTAATCAGATTGCTCGGCAAAGATGAATGTGTTATGTCATGATATTCGCATTTACACAGATGGACACTGGAAACGTTAATTGTAAACAAAACCGTAATTATTTATCGACGAAACGATGGCTTAACAAAAATACTCCTGAAACATTTACACGGAAATGACACAAACTGAATGAGATCATGTCTCCCGAACGGAAAAGCGTCATCTGCTTCAAAGCTTCAGGTAATAATTTTAACAGATATTTCACTCTGTTTTCTATAGTGTCTTACAAGAATGTACTGCGCCATGGGAGGGTAGTATGATGTTTTGTCTTCTGTACTGGTGTTCTCTTGCTATTTATTCGTAATTATTGACAGTTAACCGATTATTACATTGTATGTATTCATTGTCAATATCATTGCAACCTTGGTGACAGTAAATGGAATGACGCCCGTTGATGCCATCAATAGATTATACTTTGATAATAAGTATGATGACGTCGTAAGATAGTCTCTGTAGGGGGGAACCTACCACCCGCCTTGAAATTCGTCTGTCTTATATTTGAATCAATTAAACGTTTTTTTTTACTTTTATTCTCATAAATTTATCATCAGAAATTTCTCATGACCATCTCAACAGCAGGATGAAAAATATATGGAGACCTGTTACGATCAAATTAAAATCAATTTACGATTGAAAACGAGAAAATACCTATGCGGAAATGTTTCTTTAGATAATGGTATCATTGAGAAGATTTGCAACTATTTTAAGGCAGGGTGTCGTTAGAGTCTAATCCATGAGTGACTGGACCATTATTCAGTTTGGTTAAATGCCTATTTATCACGCGTTATGTAATTATCCGTAATACGCATGTGACCTTGTAGAGAATAACCGTAAATTCCTTCGCAACACCCACATTAATTAGGACGTTTTAATTAAATATGATTTATATTATGTGGATTTTCTACTTAGGCGAAGAGAGTATCCCCACGACGATAATGGAAATTCAGAAATATTTGAAATTGTCATTAGTGAACTGTTTGATTATTAATTATTAATGTATGGTTATATCCACTGTCGTTCATTTTTACTTGGTTTACGATTTTCTCATTGGATAAAGTGTATCGACTTAATAGTAAACTGCAAGTTTACCTATCGATTGAAATGTGTGTTATTTTACTCAAAATGAACACACATTTAAAAAAATTCAACTCTCATAACCCTGTCTACAATATTGACAGCATAATAAATATTTGAAATGGTTTCAGCCAAAAGCTACGCCGTTTGATGCAGTTTATCGCAGGCGGGCCGTGGTTCACGGTGTTCGTTAAATGAGAAGCATAGGTACCGATGTACTATTAGTATTCTTATCTCCAATACTAGTACA
Organism: Pecten maximus; assembly: GCF_902652985.1. NCBI lineage: Eukaryota > Metazoa > Mollusca > Bivalvia > Pectinida > Pectinidae > Pecten > Pecten maximus. The sequence continues at coordinate 11,258,331 of NC_047024.1, read as the reverse complement.
TGACCCGCCCGGTCCTTACCTATACTCGAATGTTATCAACTATCATCATTTATTCCGTATAAGATTTCGTTGTTTTGTAAAGAAAGTCCAAATCTGTGCTTGTACACCATTAACAAGCCCAGTACTGCACGGTTCGCCTAACCCCAAGTAAAGTTATATGGACATGTTTACCCCCGTCCTCATATGACCCTGGCTGTTGCGGGGATGTTAAACCCCCTAAAACAATGTAGTCGACATCATAATCTCCATTTTCCATTTGAGATCAGGTGTTGTCACAAACGAATATTGTCAATATCATAATCCCACTGGGAGACCAGGTGTTGTCACAAACGAATATTGTCAATATCATATTCCCCCTGGGAGACCAGGTGTTGTCACAAACGAATATTGTCAATATCATAATCCCCCTGGGAGACCAGGTGTTGTCACAAACGAATATTGTCAATATCATAATCCCCCTGGGAGACCAGGTGTTGTCACAAACGAATATTGTCAATATCATAATCCCCCTGGGAGACCAGGTGTTGTCACAAACGAATATTGTCAATATCATAATCCCCCTGGGAGACCAGGTGTTGTCACAAACGAATATTGTCAATATCATAATCCCCCTGGGAGACCAGGTGTTGTCACAAACTAATATAGTCGACACCATATTCCCCCTGGGAGATCAGGTGTTGTCACAAACTAATATAGTCGACACCATAATCCCCCTGGGAGACCAGGTGTTGTCACAAACTAATATAGTCGACACCATACCCCCCTTTGGAGATCAGGTGTTGTCACAAACTAATATAGTCGACACCATACTCCCCCTTGGAGATCAGGTGTTGTCACAAACTAATATAGTCGACACCATACCCCCCCCCCCCCCCCCCCGCCCCCTTGGAGATCAGGTGTTGTCACAAACTAATATAGTCGACACCATACTCCCCCTTGGAGATCAGGTGTTGTCACAAACTAATATAGTCGACACCATAATCCCCCTGGGAGACCAGGTGTTGTCACAAACTAATATAGTCGACACCATACCCCCCCCTTGGAGATCAGGTGTTGTCACAAACTAATATAGTCGACACCATACTCCCCCTGGGAGACCAGGTGTTGTCACAAACTAATATAGTCGACACCATATTCCCCCTGGGAGATCAGGTGTTGTCACAAACTAATATAGTCGACACCATAATCCCCCTGGGAGACCAGGTGTTGTCACAAACTAATATAGTCGACACCATACCCCCCCCCCCCCCCCCCCCCCCTTGGAGATCAGGTGTTGTCACAAACGAATATTGTCAATATCATATTCCCCCTGGGAGACCAGGTGTTGTCACAAACGAATATTGTCAATATCATAATCCCCCTGGGAGACCAGGTGTTGTCACAAACGAATATTGTCAATATCATAATCCCCCTGGGAGACCAGGTGTTGTCACAAACGAATATTGTCAATATCATAATCCCCCTGGGAGACCAGGTGTTGTCACAAACTAATATAGTCGACACCATATTCCCCCTGGGAGATCAGGTGTTGTCACAAACTAATATAGTCGACACCATAATCCCCCTGGGAGACCAGGTGTTGTCACAAACTAATATAGTCGACACCATACCCCCCCTTGGAGATCAGGTGTTGTCACAAACTAATATAGTCGACACCATACTCCCCCTTGGAGATCAGGTGTTGTCACAAACTAATATAGTCGACACCATACTCCCCCTTGGAGATCAGGTGTTGTCACAAACGAATATAGTCGACACCATACTCCCCCTTGGAGATCAGGTGTTGTCACAAACTAATATAGTCGACACCATAATCCCCCTGGGAGATCAGGTGTTGTCACAAACTAATATAGTCGACACCATACTCCCCCTGGGAGATCAGGTGTTGTCACAAACTAATATAGTCGACACCATACTCCCCCCTGGGAGATCAGGTGTTGTCACAAACTAATATAGTCGACATCATACTCCCCCTTGGAGATCAGGTGTTGTCACAAACTAATATAGTCGACACCATAATCCCCCTGGGAGATCAGGTATTGTCACAAACTAATATAGTCGACACCATACTCCCCCCTGGGAGATCAGGTGTTGTCACAAACTAATATAGTCGACACCATACTCCCCCTTGGAGATCAGGTGTTGTCACAAACTAATATAGTCGACACCATACTCCCCCTTGGAGATCAGGTGTTGTTATCAACGAAAAATCAAATAAAAAAACCGATGTAACTTCTGAATATCATATCTTCAAATGATTTCACTCGTTTGATAGAAAACTAAACAAAAAAGAAAAGAATAAATAAATAAATAAAATAGAAAAAATAATAACATGAAAAAACCAACAAAACTCGTAACTCTGATACGTACTCGTGAAAAATAAATTATATTCCAGAGAGACCGATCAATATCCTCTTTCCATTAAATGTTTTTGTCTGAAATATTTTTATCGTAGAGTACACTCCCACATATTCCCATTGAAACAGATGAATATGGTTGGGAACCTTGTACCAGGGATCGTCGTGTAACTAATTCAGCAAGAGGTTCCTTGTTCAATCGTGCTGTACATGATGCCTACTAGCGGGACCGGACGCGGCCGACCGGAGATAAATCTTCTGGCAAACCAGACAACTTTGTTATTTTGAATAACCGTAATCCTGGCTGGATCTACGTAAACAGATTCAAAGTACGGCAAAGTGTCTTTGTCTAATACGCGTGACAAAAACTGTTTCCGTAGAAACCCTATCAGTGTCGCATTTGAGGTCTTGTGATGAATATTGTATAGGCAGGATGTTTAGCATGGCTCATATATAACAGTGACATAAAATCAATTTGTCGATCTTGAGGCCATCCTCACTTTATATACCTGTAGCGGTGTATAAATCATACGTATAAAAGAAGATGATGGGGCGCAAAAATGTGACACGCAAGTCTGAAAGTATAATTACACGTACATAACACGTACATAATATTATGTTTATGCAAAACCCCGAGAACTTCAATAACATATTAAAGCATGTTAGTTGGCAGCTGACGACTATTAAAGACACACAATCCATATTGCCTCGATATCAGAAGTTACGGTAATGACAGTTTCGTTAGTAGAATGTGACCAGGTGAAACCTCGCGCTTCAGGTAGTGTGAGCGAGGTGGCACTATTCAAGCGACCATCATTTGCCCCACCAACCATATAGAAACAGTCTTCATAATTATGATCTTACATATTCCAAGAATAACCGTCAACTGCAAACGAACAAACAAATTTAGACATATTTTTTTACAGTTAGCCGTTGGAATGTCCACGGAACCTAAATTTGCCTCGTTATCAATAAGTGTGTGACATGTAAAAACTATATATTATTATTATATAATTTGACATCTGAGGAATAAATTTTATTTCCGGTTTTGACGGAACCTGTCAGAACTAATGCAGTTAACGTCCTCACGGCGTCCTCGACCTCAAATGAGTATTAATAATACCATGACCTTCTGTCCCAGTTTGTTTAAGATTTCATAGTACAATATAATATTTTTTGTGGATGAAGTCGCCCATCGGTTTATTCATATCCCTTTTTTGTGGAAAAAAACAACGAAAAACACAAACAGATGAAAAAGAAATTATGAAAAAACCTATTACTCTGTATTAGAAGGGCACTGTCTATCTTATTGCAGTGAGTAACCTTATCCATTTGTTGCAGTCACTCTAACAGACGTCAGGAGTTCCAAGTATTAATAACATTTGTTTTTATTTTCAGAAACCACTATTAAAGTGTGCCATAATGATTATCATACGAGTACTAAATAAAAAAACCCATTCATAATGCTACATCCATTCAGACTTTTAGAATTTTTTCACATAATTTACATCATTGTTCCGGCTTCTATTTTCTCGTTGGTATACCTAACAGGACGTAGAGTGATTATCACGACCAGTCAGCTCATTGTTCCACATCATATACAAATGTTTTGCTTTTATGTTGAAATATACCCTATGATAGACCCACCAGAAAGGCAATTTAGTCGTTCTTAGTGGAAATGTTGAATAATAGATTGAAAAGTGATAGCGACGTCGACACATACAGCAAAACCTCTATGAGATGTGAACAGCGAGCGACGATGGTGGTGGAAATAAGAAGGATCAGAAACTAAAAGATATATTGAAATATATTTTAGAAATATCAATGAAGAGTTATAAATAGTATTCGCAGAAATCTTAAATTGGCATCATGAACATGATTTGTTCCGTTCATGTTGTTACATGTGTCCGTCCTTTATGTTAGTAAATCTGTCTATACGTTATGTTGGTAAAACATGTCAAACCATGCAAAATGTCGGCGTTGTACAGGAAGATTTAGTGTTTTGGCATCAACATCTTGTTTCCTTTCTTTTAGTAATGACCAACCAAGGCATATTTTTATTGTTTGAAACTTTTTATATATATACTGAAACGAAAAAGAAACGCAACATGGAAAATTGTGATTAATTTTGTATTAAATATACATATCTGTATAAAAATCGCGGAAATAAACATGCACCCTGCCTAACACCCATATCAATCTTCAAAATCACCCAAGTGTGACTAGAGACCTATGCACTTCCGGCGCGGTAAAAACATCAAAAACCGTGCCTGTACAAACATATGCGTTCTTTTTTCATTCAAACCAGTATCAATTCATCACTAACATTGAGCCACATCATCGCCAATACTTTTGCAAACAATAATTCCTTTTACAATTATGCCACGGTTATCAAAGGTTGATAGAGGACGTGCTATAGCGATGCTTCTGGCAGGGAACACGCAACTTCACGTCGCTCGACAATTCAGAGTTCACAAATCGACTATTAGTCGATTAGTTTCACGTCTAAACGCAACAGGAAGAGTCGATGACCAGCCGAGATCAGGACGTCCACGCGTAACGTCGCGACGTCAAGACCGGGTTCTTAGGTTGGCACACCTGCGTAACAGGAGATTAACGGCCGCTGAAACGGCAAGGAATACGATTGGTAATCATAACCGTCGAATTCATCCCCAAACAGTGATCAACAGACTGCGTGAGGCTAATTTGCGTGCAAGGCGACAGTACGTTGGTTTACCACTAACACCGCAACGTCGAGCACGTCGTATGCAATGGGCAACGGCACATATGCCCAGACGTTTTCCTATGAGACGTTGGAGGTCTATGCTCTTCACCGATGAATCTCGATTCACGTTATTTCGAGCAGATGGCCGTCAACGTGTGTACCGGCGTCGAGGCGAACGTTTTGCTGACGCCTGTGTTTTGGAACACGACCGATTTGGGGGTGGATCAGTTATGGTTTGGGCGGGAATCTCCCATGGTTTGAAGACGCCTTTGGTGATAGTCAATGGGAATTTAACGGCCGTACGCTATCGGGATGAGATCCTTAGGCCCCATGTTGTGCCGTTTGTTAGGCAGCATCATCTAACCTTTCAGCAAGATAACGCGAGACCACACGTTGCAAGAGTCTGTAGAGACTTTCTTGCGACACAGAACATTGTTCCTATAGATTGGCCTCCATATAGCCCCGACCTGTCCCCAATCGAGCATTTGTGGGATGAATTAGACAGAAGAATTCGAAATCGCCGTAACCCCCCAAATACCCTCCCTCAGTTAGCAAATGCACTCGTCCAAGAATGGAATAACATTCCAATACGGAAAGTCAATGCCCTGATGAACTCAATGCAACAAAGAATTAGAGATGTGATAACTGTTCGAGGAGGACACACACGATATTAGGGCACGGTTTCAAAACTGCTGCCATTTCAACTTGGATTCACGTAGGGTACTACCAATCATGACCTTCTAGCAAAGTGACCTGTTCTTAAAAATCTCTAAACATTTAAAGGATGTTACATCAATATTCAATATTAACTATTACATATGAAATTTAAACATAATGCTCACAAGTATTATTTTATTAAACCTACAATTTGAAGTTGCGTTTCTTTTTCGTTTCAGTATAAATAAAAAATAAACAGAATGTTATCTCAAAGTCGTATTTACGCGATGGCGCATTCAAATATCATCTGTTCGGTTTAAAGTTGAATGTTCTATTCAGCAACAAATTCCGGAGAAATGATCTTGAGTCATGACGATTGAATATGTTAGAAAGGCTGCTGCTAAGTGACGTAGTTTTAACAAAGCATATAATTTCAAGATTTGGCCAAGATACTTTGCGTTGAGCCGTTGATTGAGTAAGGAACATTAAGTATTTGGATAAAAGATTCAGGTTGGTGTATACATACGATTAGGGCCGCTGCCGGCGGTGTTGACCACGCAAAAGGGAAAGGTAGACTGTAGGTCGCAAGCAGACCTTGGCAACTGGAAAATTTCTCCTTCTTCCGCCACTTCGCCCGACGGTTCTGGAACCATACCTTTAACACATTGAGATATAAGTGATTTGACAGCCGAGCAGAAGCAGACGATCATTAAGATGAGAAAAAAAAGGGATTTTCATCACGGAAAATTGGCAAAATCGTAGGAATCAGCTCCAATACTGTGCAGAAAGTGCTTAAACGTTGTCGTGAGAGAGGTTCAGTGGAAAAAAAACTTCGAAGTGGAAGAGAACGTATTACGACGGATCATAGTGACAGAGTACTTTGCCGGCTTGTGAGGAAGAACAGACGACAGTCTTAAGTCTTTAAGCGAATTTTACTGCATCTTTTAATGAAAGTGTTCCTCATCAATTGTCACAGAGGTCAGTTAGACGAAGATTGTCGGAAAATAATTACAGGAGACGCTCAGTAGCCAAAACAATAACTATTTCTAAAATCAATCGGGAAAATAGAGTGCGGTGGTGTAGAGCAAAACGTGGACGTGGAATGTGGAAATAATTGGTCACAGGTGATTTTTAGTGATGAAATGAAAGTTGTTTTAAGTAAGGACAGAAAAAATATATGTTTGGAGAAAACCCTCCGAGAATTCCGCGCAGACTGTTTGGGAACGTATAACAGTCACTCCCCACGCTCTGGGGTATCGGCAATGTTTTGGGGGTGATTGTCCATAAACGAAGTAGGTACACTAACTGAAGTTGATGGAAATATCAACTCTTAAAAGTATATAAATGTCCTTGAGGATTGTTTATGGGCAGTTGTCACTAAAGATTTCCCCAACAGGTCGTGGATCTTTCAAGAGGATAACTGCCCCGTACACCAGTCTATTAGAACCCGTACATGGAATGAGGAAATTAAGACTTTAGCCTGGCCAAGTCAGTCTCCAGATATAAATATCATAGAAAATGTTTGGAGACTAATATACAATAAACTTCAAGGAGATTAGCAGACATAACAAATCGTGCAAATCTGATCCAGATTGTTAAAGGTAAGTTTAAATTAAATGACTTAATTTTTCAAAAATTACGTTTCAAATACACCATATAATAGAAACGTCAAGTAACGACGTCGCCATTTTGAGTACTGTATTATGGCCAGGCACTGTATTTACATCAAGTGATTTTTACTACGAAAACTATGGTGGCATATTTCTGCCATCGTGTTATTTTAGGTCGCGTTACGGTAACACGACTTGTCGAGATAATTATGTCGACAAGTCGTGTTATTAACACGGCAAGTCGTGTTTTTATGACGACCTGTCGCGATTAATTTATCAAGTTAGGTTATCGCGGATCTCGACCTAAAATGTGCTTTTGCCCAGGTATGCCATCTACTTACGTTATAAATAGACACCCAGCCGTTACGGAACGTCTCGGGCTTTACACGCGTATACATAATGCGAAATACATACATATATATGAAATGATTAAAGACACATCAAAAACAACAAAGACACAGAAAAAACATTTGATTATACACAAATAACAACTTTTGCGTAAAGTTATTTAGAGAATAACTAATCTCTCATTACAATGATATGAATAATGTGCGATATAATCCTGCATGTACCATTGGATGAGTGTTATGACAATGAAGCGTCCATAAGGGCAATACTCAGGAGCATGTATATGATTATATATCTTACAAATTATGTTATATATTAACACTATCATAATGTTATGGATGAATATCAAAATAAAATAAATTACATGAATAACATTTTAAAATCTTTAACCTTCTTGTACATGTAGCATTAATAAACTCATGCACACACTCCAACAAATACTCATTCTGTGCATCTGTAAAATAAGTACAGTACTTCCATTTAAAGTCATATCTTGAGTGACAGCCATGTTCATTATTAAACTGTACATCTTGTATAAACTGTTGCCTTTCATCAGTATATAATGGGCATTAAAGAAGAAATGAGAGAACTTTTCTATTTGACATCCACAGATACAATAAGGAAAATCTAGTTACATTTGTAAGTTGGTTGGCACCATTTCTTAACTGACACAATAAAATACTCAGTTTACCTATTACCACCATATCCAAATATAGAGGTACATTAATTTTCTTCTCTGTTTATTTTACTAATATTGTGTAATTCTTTTTAGTTCACCTGAGTAAACTTAGGTGACCATTTCTCATCTGTTTTCATCCGTCGTCATTTGTCGTTCGTCGTCCATCGTTCGTCGTTTATCAACTTTTATGGTACCTGAGACAAAGTCGTCGTCCGTCGTGCGTCCGTAAACAATTTACATTTTCAACTTCTTCTCAAAAAAACACTGATTCAATTTCAATGAAATTTTGCAGGAACTATCTTTGGTGAAATACGCACCAGATTTGTTAATTATAAGGTTCTCATCCCAGGGGCTCTGAGGGGCGGGGCTAAAAGGGGTCAAATGGGCTAAAATTTTAAAAATCTTCTTCTCCAGATCCAGATATGCTGGAAACCAATACTCTTCATAGATGGACGGGTCTTGGGGTGCTTTATCAAAATTGTGAATTTCATGACCCCCAGACTCCACGTTTGCCCCAGGGGAGGGGCAAAGTTTATATAGGAAAATGATACTTTTGGGTATATTTAGTTTATTTTGTACTGGAAATCATTCAAACTTAAATGACATTATAACCATGGGATAAGAGTTTCATACTATGACATTTTTGACAGTATCCCATCCCCGGGGCCTAAGGGGTGTGGTCAGTGTAGCTCCAACGAGCTCCATTGTAGTGATTTCCGTTCATCTTTCTGTAAGATAATAAAGAGATACATTTACTTCCATGTAATACGAAATATTAGAATATTAGCAAGCTGTGTGGAATTTTCACATTTCTAGTATCGTGAAATAGTAACAGTCCTAAGTAACCATTTGTATCGACGGGTCGAGCACAGGGCGCCTGATTACAAATCTTGCGCTCTACCAATTGGATCCGAGCGGCAAAATGGTGGCTATCGCAGTTGAATGTCAGTTTTGCATGAACGTAATTTTCAGTAGGGTGTCAAATAAGAATTTTTTTAGGTTTTAGGACAATTCAGAGACATAAAAAAGCACATGGTTTTGGCACATTTCCAACCCACGGTCCATATACATTGTATACATGTAATAAAATCGGAAATTATTTTCTTCAATCTTCAGATGCTTTGTACAACAATGGTTTTGGTAACCAGATATGACTTCCTGAATAACAGCTTGGTTGTCTATTATGACGTCATACATATTTTTATGGTAGTCCGTTCAATTATGGCCAGTACACGATGTAGCCAAAACCATTTGGAAACGTGTAAAATTATCTCCAAAACCAATATTAAAGTTCTCATGCTTTACTGATCAAAAGTGTTTCCAATTTCCAATTTTATAATTTTCTATGTATACATGTATATATCGGATGTTCGATAAGGACGAGGGACATTAATATTGTCCAAGTCCGATTTTTATGAGTGTCGGGGAGGACTTATAAACGGGAATAGGTGAATTTAGGTGTCAAAGTGGAGGGATGGGAGACAAATATCCATGCACAGGGGAAACGGAGTTTTTTTTATGTACGGCTTTATATAAGCCAAGTTTAATTGCTATATTGTAAACAGACCTAGAGTATGACCGCTTTAGCCAAAACCATTTGTAACTGTCACAGAGGGTTTGGCAAGGACCTTTGTCATCTGTATAGAAATGTAGGAAGAGGTACCAAAGTCGAGGGATCAAATATTTCATAGATAAACACATCTTAATGACTTTGGTTCGTGCATATCCCGTTTGGTAACGGTAGGGACTTAGCTAATATAGCACTTGGTAAATAATTTATTAGTTTGAATGAATAATTACAAGTCTACATTATTGTTTGAATATTACAGGAATTAAAAAAAACACATTTTAAGTTCATTACATTTGTACTTTAGGTCAAAGCAACTGTTCCCTGTCAGCCATGCGTAATAATATCAGTGTAAAGCCCGAGATGTTCCGAAACGGCTAGGTGTCCATTTATAACTTATCTCGACAACGTTAAGTAGATGGCATATCTGGGCAAAAGCACATAATTATGTCGACAAGTCGTGGTACCGTAACGCGACCTAAAATAACACGATGGCAGAAATATGCCACCATAGAAAACATCATTTACTTAAGGTTTGTATCTAATTTTGACTGTATACACGGTAGTATGCCCGCAGTTGGGAACGAACATTTCCTATGGTTTTCGCGTAAGCGTTAGCAGTCAAAATGAGGTACAATCCTTATATATATATCAAACAAATCCTTTAAATATAGTTCGAACAAAAGAAAACTCAGAGTGTGTTGCGACGTTGGTAACTACGGCAGCTGTGGTTGCAAAGATAATATAGTTCCAGTGAATCTGCGTATAAAAACCAGTATTGTTTCCGTCTCGGATAAACTATGATTGTCAAGCAAAGCGTGTATTGACACGGATTTAGTAGTGACGTGGTCAAATGTTACTCTGTACGCTTCAGTCATTTATTGTTAGCTTACCTCGCGAAGAATTTAAATATACACCCATTTCGCAATATTAAGTTTAGTTTATGACAAAATACTCACTTGACGTAAGCCTTTTGCGCAGAGATCATTTGACGTTCCGGTAACGTCACAAATAGACGACGTCATAGTTATGTTACCGATTCTCGCGCTTATTAATCCGCTCAGCCTTTTCTTCACTGTGTAAATGCTAATTTATTCGCAGTCAGAGTGTACTAAGCTGAAGAAGGGAGAAGTGTAAATATAAGTGTGTAAACATCGACGCATAGGAATACAAGCTGGACCGGTGCACAATGCGCAATTAGTGTGAATGCGCAATGACTATTTTCGTTTCTGTTTTGACTTTTTTTCTAAAAGAATCTGAATGGAATATGGAAGAATAAACTATAATATAACAATAAAAAATGAACGTATACTATATATAATGAAGAGATGTGTCGCTTTGCGCATGTTCGATAGACTGATACTTGTCTCAATGAACGCACGCGCTTTTATAGCGGTTCGTATCCACGCATAACAAAAAAGAAAAATGTCTGCCCGTCCTTAGATACGACACTACCATAACTGGGAAATGTCTCGGAAACGATTTTTGAAATCTGTTAATGTTTTTATTTATTTTTTTAATCTCAATTGGATGCTTTTTAACTTGCACTGTCAGCTTTAATGTTAATGTGAGAGATGTTGGGCTATTTATCACTACACCTGTTTTATGATTAAGCAGTGACACAGTGGTCGCCAAGTCGGATGTTTCTTTGGTTAGCGATTTGGTGCTGTACTTCGTGAGTTCGTTGCCAGGACAGGACATGGGTTGAATATTATCTTATTTCGTCATGCGTGGTTCTGTTTGTACATATACATGTTTAACTCTATATGAATACTCATAATTGATTAAGACTACGGAGCAGCAACGGTGCTCTAACCGGATCGGAAACGGAGGTTTCTTATGTCCAGATGGGTAGAATAATATAGCTGCAAACAAATTCAATAGCATAATTTTGTAATGGAGCCGTTTTTGTCTTAATTTAAACAATAGATTATTTCCTGATAGCTATTGTGATATCAATGACTTTTTAAAAGTATTTACAGATTCAACAATTTACCCTGACAAGAAGACAACTAGACACCGCTGTATGATAAGAGACTGTTCAACAGAGAAGGGCAGATACCATGAGATGTGTCGGCTATTCCTGTAGTTAATTGTATAAGTGTATGGTTGGTTAACGTACGGCTTCATTGATGAATAATTCGTGGATAAAACTGAGACTAGCATCATTTGATTCAAGTGAGACACTGGCTTGTGTGTGTATCCCATTTAAAGATTATGTTGTCCTCTGTTCTTTTTTAATTCTAACATACTTCTAACATCTTTTAATGAAGGCGGGATGGATGAATGGATGGGTGGATGGGTGGATGGAAGGATGGATAGATGGATGTAATGTATGCATGCATGCATGTATGACATGAAGTATAAAATTAATGTAGAAAGATATCTCTCATACAATGCATATTTGCCAGTGCAGATTTTTTAGGTTCCAAGTTCTAAGGTTTCCGCTCCCAAATAAAAGGTATGTATATAATTAATATATGAATTATTGTCTAAAATACTTCTAATATGCCATTTACCATACACATATGTAGTTCTGATATGGTATATACTATATAAATTATGATATGGTACTATAATATATAAATATCGTATGTAATTTTGATATATTGCATACTGTATAAATACCGTATGTAAACCAAATGTGAAAAAAGGTTTTTAATGTGATCAAAGTTGATAGAAAGTGTTGTGTATACATTAAACCTTCCAATGATTTTGAAAAGGCGTTTGTTGTTTGACATGTTTCGGCTCTGCTCTGTAAACAGAGGGTCTTTAAATCGACAAATAATCATTCCTTTCAATTAACTTCACGACCTTGCGAAGTGGGCGATACCAACCTAGCAGCGATGTGCAAAAACAGGCCTTGCTTCTAAACTAGAACGATTATGTATATGTGTATCTTGAGCCACTTAGGGACCGGGTACCTGATGAGTGTTTTGATCCTTTTGACTTTATTTTGGGCGAAACATTCTAAAATTTATATATCTAAATGCTGTATATTTCACAATAGCATGTTCAAGAATTGCTTAAATTTTAAATATTGAATGAATCTAGGTTTGGGAATGCCTTTGAAGAAGATGTTAAATCAAATTGTTGTCAATGTTTGATGAAATATATTTTTAAAACAACGCTTAGCAACATTCAAATAAACTGTTTTTAATGCAATAGCTTACGTATACCGTTTCGAAAGAAGTCAATTAACCCCGGACCGTTCTTAAATGACACAGATGTTGTAAGAATGTCAATCAATACAAACCTAAACCAATCCAAACCAAATCGTTTATGCTAACTGTAGGTAAAGCATAGGAAAGACACCTACTGTTCCCATTGTATGGTTCGTAAAAGCCAATTTGATTTGAAAAATATATAACTTCCCATTTTTCAAATAGACTTTTTTCATGATAATGTCTGGCACTGTCTATTATTTGGATGGAGTGAATATCTTTCGGTCTATACTGATGTCGTAGCATACAACCGACTTCAAACTAGCACTAGATGTTCCTTGCTTTGACGCACAGCTTAGAACGGGGACGAAAACCGGTGTCAGTATAACATACCAGGGTTGATGTGATGCCAATAACTCCCTCTAAAACGATCTTTAAAAAACCTCCCATTCAAGACCAACAAGGCATTTAAATGATCTTCTGGTATATAAAAATTGAAGAATAATAAACAATCAAAACCGTTAGGCTCAGGCTGATAATTTCAAGATCATCAAATTGATTAAAAAAACGTTTACTAATGAGTGGCATCTGAAGTTGTCTTTAGTGGGTTTTTTTTTATCATGTTTAGTTGACAGTAAATGGTGTCCCGTTTCACTAACACGTTTTTTGTTTTGTTTTTTTAATATTGCTGATTGTTTGAATTTCAATCCCATATATTAATTAATAATAGTTAACATTTTTTATATATGTATATGCCAAGGTATGATAGACAAAGGTCACACGTCCTAAGTCTAATGTTAACGAACGAACACTGTGCCGGGTCTAGGTGTGGTATTTTACTGTGATGGCACAACGAGGCGTTTGTCGGTTGTGTCATCATTTGTCGACTAAACCCACGTAGACTGATATTATACAACCAGAGACAAAAAACCTTAAGAAATTTGGCCTTGGGGAAGGGCAACTGTACTATTTATTACAGCTGAATATAACTCGTAAATGATTACACAGCCTGAACTAGACAGGACATTTGTTAGTGTACGAGATATATTACAAATAGCACAATGTAAGCCACACTCTCTTTCGACGTGGATATTTTTCCTGGCTATAATGAAGACAAATGCATTATAGAAGAGTCCACCTGCCTCCGGGGACACGAGAGAAGACATGAGAGCAGCCATTGACATTTGTTAGCAACTTTAAAAATCTAATAATGAGACAGTGTTAAGTTATGTTTATAAATGGTAACTTGTAACGCAAATTTAATGAAGCTGTTGTGGTCATTTAAGTATATAACAGAGCATCGTATTGATTAAAAAAAATGTTGGAAGACAGTTTATACCCAGAGAGGTACCTAACAAGTTTACAAATGTATAAATCACACAGAGGCAATTGATATTTGTACTTTTGCAAAAATTGCAAAGAGGATGTTAACATGCACATATATTATGTACATGTATAACTAATGCAGAGATGGTTAAATATTTATTATACAGTTCCACAAAACACATATATTCGATTTAAAGCTTACCTGTGTATAAATCAAATATGTTTGAAGATCATGGATGTTCCCGTCTAGAAAACAAAAGGAAATCGCAACCGCCTACAAATATGTAAATGTCAGATGAAGCGACCGGGGTTCGATACCTCGATTGCATTTAAAAAGAATAGATCGATCGCAAGCCTGATCGCTTATATTTTACCAGAGTACTACGGTTTCCTCCAATATTGAGATACTCGTGTGCTTCCTATCCAGAAAAATAAGAGAGATTAATTCAATGTTAAAGGTACAGCACTGATGGACGAGATGAGGAAAAATGAATGACAAATAGAGCCACCAGGCAAAGAGATCGATAAACAGGTAACTCACTAGTGGACGAGATGAGGAGAAATGAATGACAAATAGGACTACCAGGCAAAGAGATCGATAAACAGGTAACTCACTAGTGGATGAGATGAGGAGAAATGAATGACAAATAGGACTACCAGGCAAAGAGATCGATAAACAGGTAACTCACTAGTGGACGAGATGAGGAGAAATGAATGACAAATAGGACTACTAGGCAAAGAGATCGATTACAAGTAACTCACTGATGTAGGAGATGAGGAGTAATGAATGGCAAATAGAGACACTTGGCAAAGAGGTAGATAAAAAGGTAACTTACTAGTGACCGAGATCAGGAGACATTAATGACAAATAGGACAAGCTGACAAAGATATTGATTAAAAAAAGTAATTCTGTGATGAACGAGATGCTGAGACATGAATGACAAATAGGACTAACAGGCAATTAGGTTTGTAAAAGGTTAGCCATTAGTGGACGAGATTAGGAGACATGAAACACTAATAGAGTGACCAGGCAGAGAGATCGATAAATAGGTAACTCACTTGTGGACGAGACGAGAAGAAATGAATGACAAATAGAGCAACCAGGCAAAGAGGTCGATAAAAATGAAACTCACTAGTGACCGAGATCAGGAGACATGAATGACAAATAGAGCAAACTGACAAAGAGATTTATTAAAAAGTAACTCAGTGATGGACGAGATGCAGAGACATAAATGACATACAGAGCCACCGACAAACAGATCGATATAAAGATTACTCACAAGTAGACGAGATTCGGAGACGTGAATGACAAATAGAGCCACCAGACAAAGAGGTCGATAAACAGGTAAGTCATTAGTAGACGAGACGACGAGACATGAATGACAAATAGGACTACCAGGCAAAGACATCGATTACAACTAACTCACTGATGTACGAGATGGGGAGTAATGAATGACAAATAGAGCCACTAGCCAAAGAGGTCATTATAGCGATAACCTATTGATGAACGTGATGAGGAGTCACGGATGACAAATAGGGCCACCAGGCAAGGAGGTCGACAAGAAAGGTAACTGACTGATGTACGAGATGAGGAGTAATGAATGACAAATAGGGCCATCAGGCAAAGATATCGATATAAAGTAACTGACTGATGTACGAGATGAGGAGTCATGGATGAAAAATAGGGCAACCAGGCAAAGAGATCAATAAAAAGTAACTCACTGATAGACAAGATGAAGAAACATGAATGACAAACAGAGCCACCAGGCAAAGAGGTTGACAAAGACATTACTCACTAATGTACATGTACGTGATGAATGACAGATAGAGTCACCAAGAGAGAGGTCGATAAACAGGCAACTCACTGGTGGACGAGAAGACATTAATGACATAGGGACACAAGACAAAGAGATCGAAAAAAAGTGACAGGAATGATATATGAAGCCATCAGGCAAAGAGGTCGATGATTAAATGTAACTAAATGGTAGAGGAGAAGAGTAATGTGTGCAAATAGGGCAAGCAGGCAGAGGTCGATTAAAAGAACGTAAACATATATCAACATGTAACGGAACACATTTCAAAAGCAATAATATAGAGAAAAGTTCAAGATTTGAGTATTTCAAATGATATCTCAAAGATCCATTTTTGAACCCAAGGGACCTTGAAGACTTCGTTTGCTAATCTAAACTTATTTTTAAGAAAATCTTTTTTTCGATGGCTGTTCCGGCCTGACGTGTTGGAATTAATCAAATGACCTAAAACTATAGACAAAGGTTACCAGAAACGCGATTTCATCACATGATCTTAAGAGTAAGCCTTCCTCTACTGCAGAATGATTTTATATTGTATATGGACGCGATAGTGATCAGGTGGTGATCTTGTCCTTAAGTGGATATCAATACGGCAGGGATTGAAGATAATCTGTTAATGTTACCAGTGTGTAAATCTCGTACACTGTCGCCTAATTATGTTGCAGTAACTGTACAGCGAGGCCACGACCTCTAATTGTGCAGACTTTATTAGTTTACATACTTTGATCAGTCACCTAGGTTTGTATAACATGAAACAGAACCTTATGGATGAACTCTTCTGTGGTTTCAAACAAGTTCAAGTCTCGTTTTGATATTTGCAAGGTTGCTTTTTTGTGTGTGTAATATTTCTGGTTAATCTTATCAGCAAATAAGCATCTTAAAAATGTGTAAAAAATCGAGACCTCTCTTGGTTATGAAAAATATCAAATCGGCAGCCATTTTATAAAATGTGTATTGCTTGCTCTTCATGAAAAGCCAAAATTTCACCTTTTTTCGCTATCGATTGATCACTTTGATCTTCATTGTGTTGCCATTTTTACTTTGGTTAAGTTCATTTTTGCTGTTCAACTTGATAATGATCAATATAATGAAAATGATATGCATCAACATGGAAAATTTTACATTTAAAACAATTTAGTTTACCTTTCTGGTGTAACTGAAACATTTGAATTTTTATCCCAAAGTAGTAAAAAATAACACAAAAAAGGAAGCACACGGACCTCCCATTTTATGACTGTTTTAGAAAAAAAAACTGTTGATCTGCTAAATATTCGAAAAACTTTAATAGCAGAACGTTTTAAATAAAGGCTGGAACATGTTTTCCCATTTCAAAATAAGGGGTAGAGGTACAATATATGTAACTTAAATTGCTATTCTGAGTAAAATGAACGGGTTAAAGAAATTTAACCTCCATAATTCAAAAGGAAACACAATTTTTGTCAGTTCTGCAAGCATCCATACATATCTAAAACACATGGAAAATATGATATGGATTTGTCATGTAAATGGTATAAACAACAAAATTCAATTAAAATCTCCCATACATTGTAATAGATCAATTTTGACCGACCACAACACACAAACGAGTACACGGACATATAATTCTTCTGGCATTTTCTGATATGTCCCACTCCCATTTACAAAAATATATATTATATGGAAAGTTGATTACGGGAGTTGTTGACACCACAGAGATGTACATCATTAACATGGTCTTACTGTAAGATTTATAAGTGTGTTATAAAGATATTTCATTCAACCTAATGAACTATCAATGAGATCGTGCATCACATGCAGAAATCCTTTAATGTAATTTAGTAATGTAACGTATAGTAATTGAAAATTAGTTAAGTGCTATTTTACGCTCCGATTTAAAATAAAATTATTGTAAAGTAACATTTTTTCTATTTGTATCACCACTAAAATTACAGATAATTAACAACTGTTGGTATTCAGTTATCTTCGGCAGTCGCATGCCTAATTGACTGATATTGTGACTTACCTAACAGATGTTAAAAACTAACTTATTATAATACGTATGTATTTACTGTGGCAGTTGCGGGGGCTTTTTGACATTTAATGATGAATCTCCTTTCCTCGAAATACTTTGACAGATAGGCCTAGAAAGTTCCTTCTTAGAAAGCATTTGGATGTTACATAGCGTATTGAGGTGGTTGGTTGACTAAGAGGCTAAAAAACGAATATGTATTGAAATAATTTCACAGGTATTGAAAGAATTACACACCTAATTAACTCTGAATTCACCAAGACATATTACCAAGCAACATCCATTATTGAGTACATTGACACGTGATATGAATTATGTCATCACAATGCCAAGCATTGATAACTTAAAAGGAAATTGATTTTGAGTCACGAAAATGTAGCAATAGGAACTTAATTATTTTAGTTTTATATATAATAATTAGTTGTTACTAATTCGCTGTAAAACCTATGGTACATCAACGTAATGATGTAGACTGATAACAGAAAAATGAGATGATTTCTTACCATTCCTGGTACATCAGTATGGGGACATAATAAGGGTAATACTACAGTATCATTACTAAACACAACTAAGTTTCCTACCTTCCATATTACGTCCAACTCTTACCTGTATGCGTGACTCCGGAAGTTTTATCTTGCAAGCCAGTTTCTCTCTCAAAAATACATCAGGGTAGTGCATTTTTCTGAAAGCTTTTTCCAGTTCCTGTAGCTGACGAGTGGAGAAA
The DNA here is from genome assembly GCF_902652985.1 of Pecten maximus. NCBI lineage: Eukaryota > Metazoa > Mollusca > Bivalvia > Pectinida > Pectinidae > Pecten > Pecten maximus. The sequence goes on along the minus strand of NC_047024.1, from coordinate 11,239,355 downwards.
GTTGTTCGCTTCCGTTTCCCTTTTAGGGCCAACTTGTGGTTTTCCTGTACCCTGTTATCTGTAACAGAAAATATACCAGACTGTGGACAAACGGTAATTCTAACGCATATAAAGAATAAGAGGATAAAATATTTAAAAGGAGAATAAAATTTTGAAAAAGTATGAATCCATGTCAATGCACTGTGATTGGTAAGTGTAATCGCCTTATACTACATCAAACGACACCTGCTAAGGTAAAGTAATTAAAAAAAAAAAAAAAAAAAACGGAGGAGGATGAAAGCCATCAGACATACTTACGAGTATAAATTATGTCTTATACCATATTAGGAAATATGCTACTTTCGAGTTTTCTCCCGGAACCCTATTTTGTAAGGATGTCCGCTATCCGTCAACAGACGAGTTTATAACATACTGTTGAATATTGAACCAGCTATGACAGTAAGTGATGAAAGCAGGAACATAACTATAAAGACACAGACAAAAAATTATTAACAGTTTTTGAATTAAAAACAATTAGAAACACCATGCAATCCACATTATAAAACAAAAGAAGGTGCTAGAAAGGAATAATCTGTAGTGTCCCGGATCGACGTGGTCACAGGATTTGTAATTTATATAGATATCGTCCATTTATCGGTAAGTGAGATTTGTCTTTGTTAGCTAACTGATGTCCTCCTAGCATGACTATTGTGTTTTCCTAGATAGTCATTAATCTCAACAAAAACAATTAAGGAACATGAAAAATTCAGATCGATTAAGTCAAAGCAAGGAGTAGAAAGGAATAAAATTAAAAATTCAATATAAACCATTTCATCATTTGGTCTGCCCTTGTCTACAGGTGCACTAAGATCAGGCTAATGATGATTGGCATTTCGTGGTTATTCTATTGCATTTCGGAAGCATGTCTGCTAAAGTGATATGGTCTTAATGTAAAAATATTTTCGCCAGTTATTTTATTGGAATTTGATATAATATCCAGTTCATTACCTTGTATATAGTGGTACGAAATGTCTTTCTTGGAAGATACTAAAACGAAACAGGATTTTCTGTCATTCAAATGGTGGACATTGAGTGATTACATGTAATTTGTTTTTTTGTTGAGGATACTGACATACAGTATTTATTTTTTGAACATGCTGATTCCAAAAACCCTGCTTATTTTTCAATTTCTGATTTTTTTATTTTATTTCTTAATTTTTTTTTGTAAAAAAGGATCATATTCTTTTGAATTGGTTATACCGGTGAAATGAATATGACGTCTTTTTATTTTCGCTTAACGACGAAGCGGTGTATTGTTACTCGGAAGAATTGATTGTTTTCAACCGAAACTTATAGCCGAAGAGTGGGTACCTTAGATCGTGAATGCAGTACCTTGTCAAGTTATGAGTAAAACTTATCTTCCTTTGTACATAATGTATAATAAATATATATAAATACACATTTTCAAAACCGTTCACATTGTTTTTACCTGTACAGTCGCTTGGTATTGGAAGAGTACTTAATTATTGCCGGTCACTGTACGTCCTATTGTGCTGATCACGGGATAATATTCTCACATCGAAATTTAACTCCCCGTTATCAGACAGGCAACTACAACTAATACGTTCCTAATTAATTGTTAATTTCAATAATTCATAATCACCTAAAGATGGAGTATTGTAGGTATGTAATGTACAGTTTTTATATGTGGCGGGCCTTGATCCGAGCAGGAGATATATTGTTCAACTACACTCAATCGAATTTGCTGTCCAGTATGACTGTGTGCGTCTTGATAATAAGCGGATTGCAGCGTTTCGACTTTGTACTGTCGGGTATTATATTTACATGTATAGACTACGTAGTCATGGAAACTTGGCTTGATCGTCTCCTGGGTCATTCCATTGTTCTAATTAACTATATCCTATATATATATATTCAATAAGAATACATTTTCCCAAAAAAATAAACACATAAAAAATATAAAAAAAAATACGCACATATATAAAAATGGAGATTGATGCACCTTGTTGAGTAGATATTATATATTGGACTCCATATACATGTATAACATCGCATTTCGAATGTTGTAAAAATACATAAACCACACTCAAAGTACTCCGCTATGCTTTCTGGCAATAGAACAATAAACACTCTGGTTGCCGAAAAATTAGTATTAATTTAAATGCCAGTTATATGTTCACAAACCAGAGATGGGGGTTGCTTAATAATAAAACATCACAAACTTGAAACTTAATTTCAAGTGCCCTCAGCACACATAATTTATATCGAGTTATTTCGTCTACCCAAAATTTTAATGAATTTATTTCCGATGTACTATATCCTTGTCAACTCTAAAATAACTTTTTTTTATGATATAAGAAGACAATCACCTACCATTTGAGATGATTAATTCTTTAAAAACTGAAATATCTTCCTTACCAGCCGAGCTTTGGGTAGGACAACCAATAACACCGTCTTCCAGATTGGAATGTAGAGTAAGATACTATCAATCAAGCCTTTAACGATATTTAGGGAAAGTACCCGATTCCATATAGATTGTATAAGATAAAGTAACTTACCCGTATGTTCCTCGCCACCCTGAACATCTCTGGGTAACTGTAGTATGTTCCTAATAGAAAATTTTATTTGTTGGTCGGCATTGCCCAAATTATATTTACAGTTGTCATCCGTAGGCGGTCTGTTCGTCTTTTGGTCCGTCTGTCTGTCCGGGACGCTTGCTTCCATCAGAGATGCTGTAGTGTACGGATTGTATCACTTCATTATGAAGATCTATTATTTCCCCCCAATATTTATACCAGTTTCAGTGGTTGTAATAATGTGTGAAGCCCTTCAGGAGCCAATATGAACGTCTGGTCGAGATGTTTATTATTGCTATCCTATCAAGTGTCTTAATTGATAGCTAAATTTGATCGATTAAGTCTGTATTAAGCCGTTTTGATTTCGAAATCTTGGAACCAATTAGATATTGCGAGCGGTTTTAAATCTTACAGGTATCGCATATTAAGGTCTTCCGTCAATGAAGAAGGTAATGTAAACATGAGCGGTGGAAATTAAACTGCTCGCCGTCCTCTTGAATGATGAACGGGCGATCCTCCGTCACACACCCCAAAAGGGCTGGACAAACCGGGCTGTGTTTCTGTTGCGTGGCTTCCTTTTGCGAGAAGGTCTTCCCTTCCTGCCGCGCTGGCACAAAGCTTGCCTGAACAGCCTTCTTCAATTAGGTCTGCAACAGTTCTAAGTGCATGCGGTGGCTTTCTTTTCATTAAGACGATGGTACGACTGCTATAGCATCACTCCGTCAGAGCTAGCATTGTCCGTGTAACAACAATCATATCTGCTTGGTTAGATCTGATCAGTAACGACGTACTCGACAACCAGGGACAGACCAACAATTAACTACTTCAGAGCATCAGAATATTTTTCAATGCAAAGTAGTTGATCTTCAATGCTTTAATCATACCCTGATAATTACAGCCTGTCATCTCGGTCAAACAATTACAATAAATTTAACATATAGTTTTAATCCCATCAAAGCAATGCGCTCAAATTAAACTGTTTACAGAATTACAATATTAGTACATTCGGTACCAGTAGAATGCGTGACTTTCAAGAAAGCCTTCTTTTATGGTCGGTATATTTTAACGAAAAGGGGTACTTTTTGTTAATGTACAGAAATATCATATACTTTGCTATCAATTACTTTTAATGTGGTTTTACTCTCATATTCATGCCATTAGAATTTCTTCATTTAGCCATGATAACAAATTACAGTTATTGTATTCATTGTCGATATGTCTAAGCGATGGAATAAGGTCGCATAATCATTTAATGTTATCTGTCATCGAGAATGTGTCTATATTGACAAGATATATATCCTGAAAAACGTTTAGTGGTTATATAAACATTTCGGATCTATTTGAAATATAATCGGGTTTTCTTGCATGTAAGTTGGGAGAAGTGGTTACTGAAACTAAAAAAATCTAAATGATTGATGCAAAGCTAGGCATGATCAGGGGAGTCTTACCTTCTATCAATAAGAATATGTTATATTCAATATAAAATACATCGTATACACCGGTTATGTTTGTGTTAAACTGATATTAGGTATTTTATAGGGACTCGCAAAGACTTGGCTTAACTTAGATCAACATGCCGTCAAAATGACGTCGTATCTACTCTATTGTAGATACAAGCCAAACATCATTACTGGGAGACCGAAACTCGAAATACAAATATAGTAAAATGATGCACGGAGATCGGAACAAGAAATATCAATATAGTAAAATGATCAATGAGAGACAGGAACTCGAATAACTGATATAGTAAAATAATGACCGGGAGACCGGAAGTTTAAAAATAAACGTAGTAAAATAATGAATGGAGATCGAAACTAGAAACATCAATATAAATGAATAATAAATTGGAGACTAAAATCGAAATATCAATAGAGCTAAATGATAAAAGACAGACTGAAACTCGAAAAATAAATGCAGTAAAATAATAAATTGTAGACCGGAACTCGAAATATAAATATTGTAAAATGGAGACCGGAAATCGAAATATAAATATAGTAAAATAATAAATGGGAGATCAGAACTCAGAAAATAAATGCAGTAAAATAGTGTATGGAGACCAAAACAAGAAATATCAATATAAAAATATAATTAATGGGTCGATTACCAGTACCAAGGGTCAAATAATCTGGAATATTGCACAGGCACCCATGATATACTTGTTTTATTACATAATCACTAAAACACAATAATAATTACTGACAGTTCGACTCTCCTGTAGGCCTAGAAGTGACCATAATTGTCGTCGGCAGTGTTGACATATCTTAGTGACTTAGACGCTGGAAAGGGTATGGCTTAATTCCGAAACGTCACATGCGTCAATAGTTCGCACGTCCCCAAGTTCCGAAACGATAGTTCGCACGTGACCGTGCAATAGTTATTTTAACCGTGCAATATTTCAAAATATAGCTCATGTGTATTGTTAAGGAAAATCAAACGCATTATATATTAAAATACAAATATATCATGGGTGTCTGTGCAATAGTCCAGAATATTTGACACGGGGTACTGGTAATCGACCACTGTTCTATAGCAGGAGGCCGAAGGTAATCGACCGCTGTTCTATTGTATGAGGCCTTCGAAGATTTACTCAAGGGACGCAAGTGAATAATGCCGCTAAAACACATTTTAATGTAAAAAATAGATACAGTATCAACCGAATGATGAATGTATGATTGCATCGTACGTCTTTCAATAATACAAAATAGACCTTTATGTAAACGCCGTTGAGCAACGAAAACGTCAATGGCTACAAACACGAAATAAACATTAATGCGCATATGAGTTGACAAACACTTATACACAATATTAGCTCTATTAAAATAATATGTTGTCACCACTAGGTAATAGTGACTGGGGCTCAAATACAGAATAACCGTATATACAGATGACCCTTCTATGAGAGTAGACTACTTTAATCTTCCTGTTGGGCAGAATCTTACATCATTTTGCAAAGACAACATGATACCTGCGTAACATAGGCTAGTTGATGCAAGACGGGGCTGTATATAGCATGCATATAAATGTGTAGTTATTTAACTTTGTAGATGCCCCTAAACTGGTACAATAAGTCTGATGCAGATGACAATGTTTCATCTAAACATCACTCGAAACTTCAGGCATCAGATCCAACACTGGGTGTGCTATACGTAAACTGTCAAATACATCCTTCCAACCTGAAGTTTAATAACATGGAGGAAAGGCGCTAATTGATTATTGATTCAGCAGTTACATGTATATAGCACCTCTGTATATTATAAAATATCTTACTTTCTAACATCAATATCATCCATACTGTCATATGTTCTATAAGTTAAATGCTATATAGTTTTAGGTCAGTAAACATGTTTTGGCATTCCAAGCAAATTGAGGTTAGATGCACTCTCCTGTTTGACCTTTAAAGTCCCTAAGGTTGTCATTATATATATGAAAGGTGCTTATGTCTTGTATGTCATTTGTACCATCCTTTTTATTAAACGGTGTTAATATATAATGTATCTTTGTACAATCCTTTGTATTGGAAGGTGCTAATATCTAATGTGTCTTTTGTACAATTCTTTGTATTGAAAGGTGTTAATATATCATGTATCTTTTGCACAGGCCTTTGCATTAAAAAGTTTTAATATGTTATATGTCTTTGGTACAATTTCTAGTATTGAAAGGCGCTAATATTTGTTATGCCTTTTGTACAATTTTAAGTATTAAAAGGTGTGAATATCTTATATGTCTTATACAATCCTTTGTATTGAGAGGTGTTCATGTATCATGTGTATTTTTACAATCCTTTGTAAAAAAAGTGTCAATATCTCATGTGTCTTTGTGCAATCCTTTGTATTGCAAGGTATTAATATTTCGTGTCTCTTTTGTACATTCCTTACACAAATGTGGCATAAATGAAGGTATTTCAATAAATAAAAATGTTCATGCTCCTATATCATACACTTAAGACATCTGATCATGGTAAGAAGGACCTTTAACGACAAATTATTAAAGTGGTGAGTTTAAGGCATCTTTTACCCCAAGCTCAACGTTTGAACATATTTCCTACAAACAGTCGTCTTGTCATGTCTCGAGTTCATTCTAGTGTCAAATAAGAACATTTTTAATGCTTGAAATACCTCCTTATATGCGATATTTTTTAATCACAACCGCCATTTGCATTTTAAGGTCAAAATCGAATCATTATTTACACATGTTAAAGGTGAAATCATGTCAAAACAATTCTCCCATTGTGTGCTTTAGATACTTGTTAGCAAAACGACATCTTTATTTTGTGAGATATTTGTGATACAAATGAGCTAATTTTGTCCTCCTGAAACATGCATTGTTTGCATGTTTTGTTGAAATTTACAAACAGCATAACAAATTACATGTCAGTAAGAAGGCCAAAGGTTTCCCATGATACATACCTGAAGTTGATCAAGGTACTTTTGTTAAATTGCACCATAATAGAAATGTATAGGCTTGTAGAACATCCCCGTTTTGACTGGTTTGCTTTTTTAATTGTGTCTTAAATAGTATGATATGTTTGATGAAGATGACTTAATGTTTTCATCTAAATATCACGCGAAAAAGCACGCATCAAATTCAATGCTAGGTAAATTGTGATATACGAAACATTTCAAATACATCCTTACCAACCTGAAGTTTTATTACGCAGATGTAGGGTGCTAATTGATTATTAATTCAGCAGTTAGATGTATATAGCACATCTGTATATTACACAATCTCTTTCTTGCTAACATCAATAGCATCCCTGCTGTCATCTGTTCTATATGTTAAATGTTCGGTAAACATGTTTTGGTATTCCTAGCAATTTCAGGTTTGATAGACTCTCCTTTTCGACCTGTGAAGTCCCCGATGTTACCATTATATATATATATGTTTTTATATTTAATAAACAATGATATTTAAGGTTCTTCTTATCAAATAGAATTAGTATTCAATATCTAATTCCAACACATTACGAAATCAATTAAAAACTGTGTTATTATAACTGTGAAGGAAGCCACAGCCATTTTGATTTTCTGACTTCTGGAAATCCATATTATTGGTCACTAGCATCAATGACGAGGCCTTACAGGTGAATCATCAGTATGATGCAGTTTTATATTCACTTTTTGGCGTATACTGTGTAGCTAAATTATTATTACAATGTGTTGTTTTGTAGATTTGTAAAATTATTCGGTCGTACATACATTATCAATTATTTATGTAAGAGTTGCGACCTCCAAGTAATTGTGTTAACCTTTGTTGCTGTACATTCATACTATTAAAAACTCATGAAGAACGACCAAAAAATATCTACTCTGTCTGCGGTAGGTAAATATGCAGTTTTCCTAGTTTGATAAGACCTAGTTTGTACCTTATTATTAATACCCTTCATCAACATATGCATCATTAGGATTTAATTAAATTAGATTACAGGTCAATCTGTTTTCATGATTTGGTTATTTTAAAGTGCAATATAAGCATATATAAATAAAACAAAGCTTATTCTGTATACGTTTAAAGCGTAATAAGGATTTTGTTTTGTTTTTGTTTTTAATTGCACACGATGCTTGCGATCTCTTCGTTAACACGTTAACAATTGATACGTTATACTATGGCTAGCTCTCTCGTAGGAGACAAAAAAATAATTAATCATCCTCTTCCAGCTGAAAGCTGAGCGTTAAATAGAGAAAAACAACTGCATTGATGTTGTTTCTTAGATCTCAAACATTTGCCAGTATCAAGGATGGGAGGTCTTAAAACAGCTTGTCCGATGACAGCAGTTTCTCAAAAAATGTCGAGTTGATATATTTTTTTTTAATGAATAATAACATGAACATATGCTTAATCTATGTTTTATTTGGTATCCTCGAAACCCCATGGCTCCATCTCAATATACCTAGCACGTTTTCTCTTCAAATATAGACAGGACTCACTCGCAAAGAAAGTAAAGAATGTTTGCTACAAAATTGATGAATGCGTGTCATGCCTTAGATTAAGATAAACGGATTAGTGTGGACGCATACACATTTGAAATATCCAAGGTTGTCAGGAAATACACATCGTATAAGAATAGAGCCAAGTATTGACAGTGTTATTTACAAGAACATGTTTTCTCGTCCAGTAACCATGCCCGTACTTACACACCACGCTAGAATCACTTTATCAATATCCATCACACATCCTAGTGTGTGGGATCATTACATGTCCATAACGTAGTTCGTTATCTGATAGAATTAGTTATACAACTAATTGTTTAACGATCTCATCATATTGCTTGTATGTTAGGGAGGTGCCCACGGACGATAGGATGACTGATTGATGGACGTTTGAGAACCGGCTCCATGATATGAATTAGGCGAATAAGCGACTTATGTGAGAGCTGTCTCCGTGATATATAAATGGCGAATAGACGACTTATGTGAGAATCGTCTGCATGATTAGTAACAGACGAATAGACGACTTATGTGAGAATCGTCTGCATGATTAGTAACAGACGAATAGGCGACTTATGTGAGAATCGTCTGCATGATTAGTAACAGACGAATAGGCGACATGTGAGAATCGTCTGCATGATTAGTAACAGACGAATAGGCGACTTATGTGAGAATCGTCTGCATGATTAGTAACAGACGAATAGGCGACTTATGTGAGAACTGTCTCCGTGATATATAAAAGGCGAATAGACGACTTATGTGAGAATCGTCTGCATGATTAGTAACAGACGAATAGGCGACTTATGTGAGAACTGTCTCCTTGATATATAAAAGGCGAATAGACGACTTTTGTGAGAATCGTCTGCATGATTAGTAACAGACGAATAGGCGACTTATGTGAGAATCGTCTGCATGATTAGTAACAGACGAATAGGCGACTTATGTGAGAACTGTCTCCGTGATATATAAAAGGCGAATAGACGACTTATGTGAGAATCGTCTGCATGATTAGTAACAGACGAATAGACGACTTATGTGTGAATCGTCTGCATGATTAGTAACAGACGAATAGACGACTTATGTGACAACTCTCTCCGTGATATATAAAAGGCGAATAGACGACTTATGTGAGAATCGTCTGCATGATTAGTAACAGACGAATAGACGACTTATGTGTGAATCGTCTGCATGATTCTACACGATACACGTATATGGAGAGCTATATTAAAAGAACTTTGCCTGATATGTGTTAGACGACGAATGCTTAATCTTCCCGAACCTTCTGCAAGAAAGCAGTGTTTGCTTGTATGCCCACGACTGTAGACATGAACAAACCAGACATAGGAGATCTATTGTGACCAATTTCGGACTTTAAGTCTGTCTGCATATTACAAGTTATGAATTTCACTTTAAAATGTTTTTAATTTGCCCTATTTTACGGGAACACTATCTTCATATGCATGCTGCTGTTGCAATAACGTAGAATTATGAACAAACAAACAGACAAGTGATATTGAAGACCATACCCGTACCTTCATCACGTCGAGACAAGTCGCTTTTTTTTGTCTGATACGCCCTAGCAACACTGAAATTTGAAGAATGCGGTTTAAACCGGATTTGATCTGGTTTGTGTTACGGGTGTCTTTTAAAAGCAGAAGACGCTCTTTCTTTCGGAATACCTCGTTTTATTTTTTATCGACTTTAATGAGAATTATCATTTCGTTAATATATAGGTATTATCTGTTGTTATTTCAAGACGATTTACGCAAACATATTATGAAACATGTTCTTCAAGTTGATAAAGAGGAATGTGACTTAGGTATAAACCAACCAGTGTAGGACTCGAGCATGACACTTCTTCACTGTACTCACCTTCATCAGATGAATGACCAGTACGGCAGCGAAGCACACCAATAATTGAGACAATCAAAATTAGTTTTAAATGGATATCTTGCTGAAGTTTCATAATGTAAACCATAACGGCACTTATATAACACAAAAGTTTGAAGATAAAGGTATCGTTTATTTTTATCTATTTACACTAAATGACTGTTTGCCTCCCGAAGGCGATTATTAATTAACTAATCTATTCTTGGTCGTTGAGAGATCGGCCAGGGTCTAGCTATGTCTAAGTGGTCGGAAGGGCTGATTACGAGGGGTACATAAATAGTTAACAATAACATCTATCCTAATTATAGTAGCTTCGCATGCGATCTTTTAGGAGTATCCACAATAACTCTAAAGGCAACACGATTCTGGATGAGACATCTGGCAGTCTATGTATAGAATTGTTTGTCGATACTTATTAGCGATTCATGATATATATATGTTGTCGTGGTATCACAATAAACAAGGCATACAGGGACTGGCAATTTCGTGAGGTAAACATCAGCTTGGTACAGCCTACTACGATATTTTATTGTTGTGCCATTAATGTCATTTCAATAAATTTTATTTCTGAAAATTGAAAACCCTACATAATATGTCTCTTAAATTAGTAAAAAGAAAAACCAAGCCTATAATTCTCATTGCTACATTTTAACAAAGTGAAAACACGTTTTAAAAAACAAGTCTTGGAAGTTTTCAATTTTACATTTTAAATAGCGAGAACGCGTATAAAAAGGTCATAAAAGTTTTTTTATTTTTATATCTTACATAGTGAGAACACGTTTTAAAACACAAGTCTTTAACAACAAGTTTTTATTTTTCAGAGCAAAACATAAAACTTCAAAAATCTCATATGAAATGAAAACAAATTGAAGATACCGTCTTTATCACATAACTAACAGGCTGTTTTGCAATAAAAATGTCTTCCTTCGGCATTGCCTTTTGCATAATTGACGTGGATTTAATCATGATTAACAAAGAAATCAGAAAAGGTCGCATACATGCGTCATAAAGCATTAGCACTGTAGCACGTGCAGCAAACAAGTATCAATCATACGATTTCTCAGTGCATTAACACAAATGTACTTTTACAATGCTACAATCCATATCAGTTTAGAACACTTAACCAAAACAAACATGATAATGGGCGCGATTCCTTTTGATTATAATTCGATTCAAACTAATAGCAATTATACAACACTGCATCTTATTCTAACATATTCAGTTAATTATTCTCTATTATGAGTTTGTACTTAATTATGTGTAATTTTTACAATGCTTACTTTTACCATTTAACACTTTTGTGTGTTAAGTTTTGTGTATTATTACACAAAGCCATCACTCTCCTGATTACGTAGTTATTTACTTATGTTGGTGTGTGTGGGAGTGTGTGAGAGTGTGTTTACTAGACGTGAATAATTGTATTCTTTGTACATGTATTATTGATGCGCCTTTGAGCTGTAAGGCTCTCGGCAAAATAAAGAATCTGAAATCTGATGGTGGGCTAGATCAGACCTCAGAAATTTAATTATAGTCAGCATGATCCTTTGATGGAACAGCCAGCTTTAAACTAATATTCGTTACAGTCAACATGGTCATATGGTGGAATAGCTAGCTTTAAACTAATACTCGTTACAGTCAACATGTTCCTTTGATGGAACAACGAGCTTTACACTAGTAGTCATTGCAGTCAATATGACCATTTAATTTTGATGAAACAGCCACTTTTAAATTACACTGTCCCCATAACGGCAATATTAGTTACAGTCCTATAATATATATTGCTGTTTTGCCATGCAATTGTTCGTACATTTAAAATGTAGGTGTGCAATGTTTGATATAATTAGTCTTCGAAAATTAGACCAGGAAATTCTAGAAATGTCATATAGCGTTACATAAGCACAAACAAAGCTTACTCACACAGATCCCCACTTAACATAGCAGTCCCTGCTAGGCTTTGAGTTCAAGCTCAGTAGAAATGAAATATTGTTCCAATTAGGATTGATCCAATATTTCTAGATTTTTAGATAGGGCCCATATAATGTATCAAGTACGTCCGCGAACATTTGACATTTTTTTGTTTGTTCTCCAAGATCGCTGTTGTCATATTTGACATCTGCGGGGGATTTTTGGCTTGAATGCAGGCTTTAATTCCCATAACTTGATCACTCGGTTTACAATTATTGTTAATTTGCTTTAGGGAATTGTTAGTGACGTCAGCATGCTATTGCATAGTTAAGGGTTCACTAGGGAGAAATGCACTTGTATTTCTGAGTTAATATTACAACCTGATCAACAATATAACTCCACTCAACTTTCCTCTTTAAGAATATTAATGTTTCTTGTTAAACAGAATTATTATTGATACTGATGGCCTTCTGACAAACGCCGAGGGGAAATAATACCAGTTTGAACTAAGGAGCATTGCTTCGTGCCATAAACCTACGTGACATTGTAATTATCAGTTTAACAATTAACACTAAATTCATACATCTTCTACAATGCCGTGCTATCATCCGATGGTAACATCTGCCGGTAGAGTTTACGTCGCCGAGGTTTGGCGTTAACTTGAATGCCGCATCTCTTGTACAATTCCTTGTGATTGCTCGATGCTAACCCCCTATCGATGACCTCAACATACCCGAGGACTGTTCCCTAAATGCCAAATCTAAATTTTATTAAATAGTGTCGCAGGCTAATCGCATACGTAAAAAGTAACTGTAAATTCAATCGGCCCTTAATTACTGTACCATACATGATAAGTTAGAAGTGCATGTTATATCTTATTTTATTTGGGTTCCTTTGTCTTTATTTATTCCCATTTCTCAATTTTCTTGCCTATTTTATCACTGATAAGTCTTAGAAGTAGTTTTATTTTCACTATCCAGCATACACTGTACCTGTTTTGGAACCATTAACGTGTGTATGTCTTCTGTACATTTCTCATACTGTATCATATTTGAACGTAATCGGTAGCATAAACGAAACCAATTCATTACGATCAAGTCGAATGTCTGTAATTTGTCAGCCGTTGTTGTTTAGTGTTTTACATTACCGGTATTGTAGAATATTTGAAATCCACTTATGTAACATTTGACTTGTTTTGGACATTTGATTTTAAACGCATTGATCGCTTATTGAAATGCTATTTTCTCGGAGACATCAATGTGAACAGCAATAGTATATGCCTTTGAACCAAACTGGATCGTTGTCACCGTCCTAATTATCATTTAAAGGTAGTGATATAGCCGGGATTTTATCTGGATTTACATTACGTGTGTTAGAAAGAAGACAAAAGATAAGATTTTTTTCTGTGGTACTAATAGTGCTAAAACCTTGTGTCTCTTGTACTAACCCTTCCAATCGTTAACATGGCGGTATTCTCGACCAAAGCCATGTTAAACTTCACTAAGACTAATTTAATTCCCATTATGACAATGGTTTATCCTAACTAAAGTAACTTTTCCACTCCCTTGGTCATTTATTATCATTATTTCATATGACGTTATATTTATCACTAGATTTTATCAAAACACGTGACATTGCCAAGCCATTCACTTTGTCTTTTAAATGAACAATTGATGTGCACTTAAAATAAAAGCAAATATAGCGGGGCTGACATAGGTATACCCCACCTCTTATCCCCATCAATAAGATCTATCCATGGGTTTATCTTCTAAGCTAGCTTTTCATTTTGGTCGAGTGCAGCCTCCGACCGATGACCACCATGCTTGGCAATGTCTTATTTTTGACTTTAGTAGTGACTTGAGTAGTCACACTGGCGTTGACCATTACCTCGGACGAGATAATTTACCGGATACACAAAAATGCTTTAAATGGGAAATTGAACGAATATTTAATAGGTACAAGGACATATTATGTAATCATAGGCTTCACAGACATTTATACCTGTAACAGCGCCATATCTACACTCATTGTTGTTTTAAAATATTTTGAGGAAAAACCAACACAAAGAATATTTTGCATGATATTGCTTTCTGGAGTATGTTATCGAGTGTGTTAAACATTATAACGTATTACTATAATATTATTGTGAGTAAACAGTAGGAAAACAAGTGGTGGAAGGTCAGTGGAGGTATGCCTCAATAAACACTGCGTTTCAAATCGTATTCAAAAGCCTTAACCATGAATGGTAATATGGTGTTTATATCAACCAAATATATTGATGGGATTCTCAATGTATGACAATGATTCGGAAAGAGACACGACAAATTGCAAAATTTCATGATTTTTGACATAATTCCTAACTCATTTTTTTTCTAAAACCTATTTGAAATTAAATATCTCTATCGCAACGACAAAATTATTCTTGTTTTGACATATGTTCTATCTTACCTCGTGTGCTAGATACCATTTTCTGCTGTGGGTAAAACTTAATCTCCGGTGTAAACACATTTATGGAAATTCTGGAATTAACAATGGTGAATCCTGTATGCACTACTTAAGGATTGATTGTCAATTTTGTTGCTTGCATGGACTGATGAAGGGAAGTGAACCTCGTGCAAATGAAGTAGCAGTTCATGTACCATTTGCACGAGGTTCACTTCCCTTCATCAGTCCATGCAAGCAACAAAATTGACAATCAATCCTTATATTTACGTTAACCAGATTAAAAACTTCGCCACCAGATTGCAAAATTCGGTCGCAACGGTGTGACGTAAGTGCGTCACTTTGTAACATTGTTATACTTATCGTACATGTGTGCACAGTAGTGGAACAGCAGACAGTCAGCTATTCTCGTCGCCAAGGCAACACAAAATATAGTCCCATACACGTTTTGATTATTACGATGTTGATACACATGAATACGATATTTTCAAGGTAAAATATTCATTTATAACAAATATTCATGATATTGTGTAATAAAAACTTAGCAAAACCCATATAAATACGAATGTAAAGTGCAGTGTTGACAGTATAGTATGTGCGTGATTTGGTCACTCGAGACATATGCACAGGGACTCGGTTAAAAAAATCAGCACAAGGTTAACGTGACGACAGATGGTCAGTGAAATATCACAACTTTAAAAAAAAACAGAGTTTATATACTCTCTAAAGCCTTGAAAAAATGGACTTTGTAAGTTTTTATACTTTGAATGAATATTGGATTTTTAGTCTTTCGATTATTTATAGATGTCATATGTTACTCAAAATTTAACGCCGAACCCCTGTGACTGTATGCGATGCAGTCTAATAGCCTGGATATTCAGAGCTCCAGAAAAAGTGTAACAATGTGGATTTTGGTCGCAGGTTAGCTGATGATGTACATGGTGTTCTTGAAATATTGGATTTCATTGTCGCACTGGCGTTTTGGGATGTAAATTATTATAAAAGTAAGTAAAGAAGCATTGATTTGAAAATCGCAGTATTCCACGGCCGGAAACTTGTGTCCTCCATATGTTTAGATCGAGTCAAATTGCGACAATAATGTGTTCCTGTGCTCGATATAGCATACTGCTGCTACAGTCTGTTTTGTGTTGTTGAATAGTGTTAAAATTGAGGTTTATTTTCTGTGACCACTAAAATGGTATCAAGCATGGCATTCTAGATACAGCTAACGTTAGACCTACTGCGCTACGTAGGTCATGAGCTCGGTGCTATCGGGAGTGTCAGTGTTCTGTCAGATCCTGTTTTTTAAACTGTCTGCATTATACTGGCATTTTTATTAGCACATAAAGCGGCTATTCCACTTGTGTTTATATACGTTTATAACAATGTTACACAATTCACAAAATGAAAGTGCATTCAAGTCTGAGGCGGTACAGAACTCGATCGCAATCTAAACATATGGAGGACACAAGTTTCCGGCCGTCGAATACCGCCAATTTTCAAATCAATATTTCTTTACTTACTATTATCAGAATTTACATCCCAAAACGCCAGTGCGACAATGGAATCCAATACATCAAGAACACCATGTACATCACCAGCTAACTTGCGACTTAAATCCACCACATTGTTACACTTTTTCTCGAGCTCTGGATATCCCGGCTATTAGACTGCATCACATCATTTTTTTAACCGAGTCGCTGTGTCTCGAGTGACCAAATCACACACATACTATACTGTCAACACTGCACTTTAAATTCGTATTTATATGGGTATTGGTAAGTTTTTATTATACAATATCACAAATAGTTTTTATAAATGAATATTTTACCTTGAAAATATCGTATCTATGTGTATCAACATCGTAATAATCAAAACGTGTATGGCACTATATTTTGTGTTGCCTTGGCGACGAGAATAGTTGACTGTCTGGTGTTCCACGACTGTGCACACATGTACGATAAGTATAACAATGTTACAAAATGAAGCACTTACGTCACACTGTTGCGACCGAATTTTGCAATCTGGTGGCGAAGTTTTAAATTTGGTTAACGTAAATATAAGGATTGATTGTCAATTTTGTTGCTTGCATGGACTGATGAAGGGAAGTGAACCTCGTGCAAATGGTACATGAACTGCTTCGCAGTTCACTTCATTTGCACGAGGTTCACTTCCCTTCATCAGTCCATGCAAGCAACAAAATAGACAATCAATCCTTAACTCAGTGAATGTATTCACACGCCGGCAACAAAGTGATTCGTCTCTCAGAACAGAAGCACGCGACCCAAAATCTTCAAGGGGAAATGAAGTGAAATGAGTTTACTATGTTCATTGAGGCGGAGCGAAGTGAAAATGTAAATATTTCATTATGAACATACCAGTTATAGTTTACATTTTGTTTTTTTTTACTTTTTTCGTATTTGATGCATATCATAATACAGGAGTTATTTCCTTAACAAAAAAATCAACCCTGGCCAAGCTAGTCTACTGTAGTCTGCTACTTCAAGGTGCCATGGGATGGATAGCTCTTGATATCCCCTCCTTAAAATAGTGATGGCAAATATACTGGTGTTATTTAAGTAAGAACATGTATATTGACGATGTCGATCGGATCTACTCCACAGATCTTGACGTTCATAACATTACAGACTCTTCAATATCAGCCACTTACATGTATGCTTAGATGACACTTGGTCACACTGTTTACGATCTCAAGGATTTGAGGAAAACGCTGTGTGACTGAGAATCGTGGTGAGTGTGTCGATTGTAGTCAGTGTGGGAATCGTAGTGAGTGTTGGAATTGTAGTGAGTGTGTTAATCGTGATGTCCTTCAGGGGAATGTACTTGAATCAGGATTATCGCCGTTTGTATGGCAGGCGTTGTCGATGAAGCAGAAGACGTTTATCTTCTGAAACACCTGGCATCTACTGTTTCATAGGACTCCAATTAAATGACTACCGCGACAATAAACAAGACATTTCTATGAGTATCCAAGGGAAAACAGATACCGTAATTATCATCTTCCTGTCTACCAAAATAATCATAGCTATATACATTCATGTGTTAAAGTTGTACTGTACTAAGGCGGGAAATCTTATTGACCCGGGATATGCGAACTTGGACAGAGAATTGTGCTGACACAGGAGACGCGTATGGGGAATGTAACGCGGGAAATCTTACTGATGATTACGTGGGGAATCTTATGCACGAAAAGCACGTGCACTAACACGGGGAGCCCTACTGACGAAGGTCATGTGCACTAATACGGGAAATCTTATTGACGAAAGATATGTGCACTAGCGTGGGAAATCTTACTGATGAAGAACATTTGAACTAACGCAGGAATGTCATTGACGAAAGACACGTGCACTAATGCGGGGAGTCCTACTGACAAAGGACATGTGAACTAACGCGGGAAATTTTATTGACAAAGAATATGCTCAAACGCGGAAAACCTTATAGACGATTGCTGACGAAGGAAATGTGAACAAACGCAGAAAAGTTTGATGACGAACTTCACTTGCTTACTGGAGAAAGATACGCAGGGAAATCTGACTGATGAAGGACACATTTTAATGAGGGTAAGTTGTCAAGGTAATGATCACCTACTTATGTTCGATACCATTACAGCTCTTGGTGAGGACCTTTACAGGGGACGTTACTTATATGTCACATACTTACAGTGTACATCACACACCCTGTTTACGGTATAGTCTCGGCTGGTGGCATAACAACCAATTAACGTTCAACTTGCCATGGCCATGCTAGAACTTCTCGTTTTAGTGTTGTAGATGTTGTCTATCAAGGCCTTATATCTCGAATGAAGCATCAGTGTGAAATTCATTCCAATATATCACATTGTTCTCCATAGTCTCTCCAAGGTTAGACATGGAAATTAACATTGGTAGACCACATCAGTTTATATTTTGAGAGTTTTCAGATGTATAAATGGGGATCAAATCTGAAACAAAGTGGGTTCTTCATCGAAAAACAGTTAATACAGTTCCATCTATGTACAATTGCAAAAAAACGATTTAGAGGAAATTCGAGCGATAGCTGGTCTGGTGTGGCTGGCGGCCGCGAAAACACGGACGTAGAAATTTCAGGATCCATTGAGTGCATTCGAAATCTAATCACGGTCAGCGATCTTTCCCAGTGTCTACAAATACACCATTTACATCTTTTTGTAGTTGTGCTAATTGTGTTTAACACCAATGACAAAAGAAGGAATTCGGTCCCCAGGACACGCTAGAGGCACTTGATCACACGTGTTTCTAAATCTAGCCAAGTTTTAACGCCCCCTGATAGAACATGGGTTAGTCATCATTCACAAATAACCTTTTGAACCTGACTTCCAATTTCATTTTATAATAACCATCATTGGTCTAAATTGGGTCCCTGATGGTAGCTGTCAGCTGAGACAGGCATTAAAACCCAGTGAACAAGTGTTAAATAAGGAGTAGGTAAATTAGCGTTACAACTTCAAACATTCGGGGAAACGTCATTGCCTTGTTTCTGAGATGTAAAAACGATCCAATCAGATATAGGTTTAACATGTCTCTCTCCCCTAGGAGCTTTTCGTTGTCCCGAAATTGCCCTCATAGTTTCGTCATTTACAATTTAGAACAAACCCCTTGTGCATCAATACTAATTTTACTCAACCATGAAGGCGACTACGAATATATTTCAAAAGACTTTTTGCAGTACATAAAACCATATATGTCGCTTGTTTCTCAATTCACAAATTACTACATCTTGAATATAGCATGAGCAAGTCAATATAATGATGATAAAGCTGATTGGTAGTACACCAATTTTCAGTAACGGCCAAACTTCAGTCAATGCTTATGATGAAACATACATGTACAACCATGCGTACAATCGATCAGAAGAGCATTTTGTATCCTAAATACAACTGATAAATATCGGTATGTCAATTAAAATTAACAAAAAATGTACATCTGTATTACCAAGCATGCTAAATGCAAGCTATGCAAATAGCTGATTTTATGCTGTAACACATTAATTTTCTTTCGTAATTTTATTCTGTTTGGGTTATGTCCCTTTATGGGGCCTTTTTATCCCGTTGGGGGCCCCAGAGCATACAGCACTTGCTGGTCGGTGATTAGCTGCTTACTTTTCTTCACTTGAAATTTTTTTTTCATCATCGCCATTTTGTTTTTACGCATATAGAACTAAATCTAAAATTAAGCTATTTCGAAGCCCACCCTCATTCCACCCTTTTACAAGTAATACGGTTTTGGGGTAAATCTGCCAAATATCCACTAATGATGTAAATTGTCATTCAATTTGTATTTTGTTCTATGTCGGTGTAATTCTGTCGAATACCCACCTAAGATTATTGTCATACGATTTGTATTTTGGCGTAATTCTGTCGAATACCCACCTAAGGATGTAAATTGTCATACAATTTGTATTTTGTTCTAATACTGGTGCGGAATTACATGTAGCCATCTTATGATGAGCTTTTCAAAATATTTCTGATGATAATAATTTTCATGTTTCTATAATAAATTGTCATCTTGTATAAGATGGCCTTTTCAATTCAATCATTGGTTTTAGTTTTATGTGGAGCATGCATAAACGTATGTATACTTGTTTCCGTCGTGAATAACACACAGAATTTATATCTACGAAACCCGAGGTCAATGTGAGATTCTACTAGGTTGAAAAAACATCATATTAACCGAACTAACAGTCCTTAATTTTTATACTAAATAAGAAGCTTGTTTGCAAAGGGTGAAATTGCGTTATATTTATCTTGATAAAAGGAAATTTACGTTGGGCATTGTAATAATTATGACTTTATAAACGCAAAACTGACTAGGTTTTTTTTCTAAAAATAGAAACATCAAGTTAATTTCTCAAAATATTGACCGCAACATGACCATGTTTTAGCCAATGGGAATAGAACAAAATCGAACCATATCTAAAATAGGTATTTATATAGAGGTTACAGGCTAGACTATCACAGCCATCACAGACCGTACTCACATTCACTAGGTGTGTATACTCCAGACTCCCCCGTCTGTAGAATCTTGGATTATAAAGATGATATAAGAAATTAAATACAAATATGCCAATGCATATCCGAGATTTTCCGTTATCGCGTATATAAAATTATCTACCTCCGTGAAGTTGATTACTTATTCCTTATTCCATTACTTATTCGATTCAATCATTACATCTTTGTTTCCCCTTTACTAATTAGCACTTCAAATGGTTCAAAACTTATTAATTAACGTTATCATTACCTATTCGAGAATTATTTTCCTTATCCATACGTGGGGCCGCGGTGGCCGAGTGGTTAAGGTGTCGTTGGTTTTTCTCCGGGTACTCCGGCTTTCCTCCACCTTCAAAACCTGGCACGTCCTTAAATGACCCTGGCTGTTAATAGGACGTTAAACAAAAACAAACCAAACATCCTTATCCATACCTTATTACTTATTCAATTCTTTCATTACTTATTCGATTCCTTCACTACTTATTTGTTTTTCTCTTTACTAATTAACACTTTAAATTGTTCAAAACTAAACATTAAACATTTCCATGATGTTGTCGACCATTCCATTCCTTATCCATACATTATTACTTATTCAATTCTTTCATTACTTATTCGATTCCTCCATTACTTATTCGATTTCATCATTTCATATTTGCTTCCACTTTACTAATTAGCGAATAATTATGTAATGATGGAATCGAATAAGTAATGGAATAAGGAATAAGAAATCAACTTCACGGAGGTTGATTATCTTAGAAGCATTACTGTTAATATTTATGTCAAAATAAGTCACGATTTCTCGCTGTGGTATCCTATACGAGTTCACGGTGATAGAACCAAATTGATACAAATTAGTTCTAGTGGAGAGTCCGCGATAACAAACATGCGTACGGCGAAAATACCACGTGATTTATCGCCGGGAACGTATCGGTGGTTAATCAACATTTGGTGAAATGACACCCTACTTTGATGTATTAATGTTTAAGTATGTTGTTTACATTACCAAACATAATCCTAAATGTCCAGATACGGCTAAAATGGACGCTGGCCTTCAACAGTTATCCTGTTGCAAAATAATAAAATCATAATTCCGTTCAGACTACATATCATGATTGTAAAAAGCATGCTCAGATTCAAAGATATCGTTTGAAAAGTTTACGATATGTCCAGAAAAGACAGACAGTTGGACACCGCTCTAACATCTTATACCATATACCGTAAAGGAAATGACATGTGCGGGCAGCTACTAGAACAGATTGAATGGGTCAGAAATCACGTTCTAGGCTTCGGGGCTAAACCTGTTCTGATCAAAAATATCATCAATTGGTGGATTCATGGACTGGGACCATGTTCGGAGTTTGGTATACTCATCAGACATTCAGTTTTACCACAAGTAATCCAAAAATAACGCAGTTCATCGTCAGATCCATACCGTGTGTTGTTGGGTGGTGTAGTGATAACATCATCAGATCCATACCGTGTGTTGTTGGGATGGTGTAGTGATAACATCATCAGATCCATACCGTGTGTTGTTGGGTGGTGTAGTGATAACATCATCAGATCCATACCGTGTGTTGTTGGGTGGTGTAGTGATAACATCATCAGATCCATACCGTGTGTTGTTGGGTGGTGTAGTGATAACATCATCAGATCCATACCGTGTGTTGTTGGGTGGTGTAGTGATAACATCATCAGATCCATACCGTGTGTTGTTGGGTGGTGTAGTGATAACATCATCAGATCCATACCGTGTGTTGGGTGGTGTAGTGATAACATCATCAGATCCATACCGTGTGTTGTTGGGTGGTGTAGTGATAACATCATCAGATCCATACCGTGTGTTGTTGGGTGGTGTAGTGATAACATCATCAGATCCATACCGTGTGTTGTTGGGTGGTGTAGTGATAACATCATCAGATCCATACCGTGTGTTGTTAGGATGTGTAGTGATAACATCATCAGATCCATACCGTGTGTTGTTGGGTGGTGTAGTGATAACATCATCAGATCCATACCGTGTGTTGGGTGGTGTAGTGATAACATCATCAGATCCATACCGTGTGTTGTTGGGTGGTGTAGTGATAACATCATCAGATCCATACCGTGTGTTGTTGTGATGGTGTGCGATAAACATCATCAGATCCATACCGTGTGTTGTTGGGTGGTGTAGTGATAACATCATCAGATCCAATACCGTGTGTTGGGTGGTGTAGTGATAAACAATCAATCAGATCCATACCGTGTGTTGGTGGATGGTGTAGCGATAACATCATCAGATCAATACCGTGTGTTGTTGGGTGTGTAGTGATACATCATCAGATCCATACACGTGTGTTGGGTGGTGTAGTGATAACATCATCAGATCCATACCGTGTGTTGTTGTGTGGTGTAGTGATAACATCATCAGATCCATAACGTGTGTTGTTGGGTGGTGTAGTGATAACATCATCAGATCCATACCGTGTGTTGTTAGGTGGTGCAGTGATAACATCATCAGATCCATACCGTGTGTTGTTGGATGGTGTAGCGATAACATCATCAGATCCATACCGTGTGTTGTTGGGTGGTGTAGTGATAACATCATCAGATCCATACCGTGTGTTGGGTGGTGTAGTGATAACATCATCAGATCCATACCGTGTGTTGCAGGTTGGTGCAGTGATAACATCATCAGATCCATAACGTGTGTTGTTGGGTGGTGTAGTGATAACATCATCAGATCCATACCGTGTGTTGTTGTGTAGTGTAGTGATAACATCATCAGATCCATACAGTGTGTTGTTGGGTGGTGTAGTGATAACATCATCAGATCCATACCGTGTGTTGTTGGATGGTGTAGTGATAACATCATCAGATCCATACCGTGTGTTGTTGGGTGGTGCAGTGATAACATCATCAGATCCATACCGTGTGTTGTTGGGTGGTGTAGTGATAACATCATCAGATCCATACTGTGTGTTGTTGGGTGGTGTAGTGATAACATCATCAGATCCATAACGTGTGTTGTTGTGTGGTGTAGTGCTAACATAATCAGATCCATACCGTGTGTTGTTGGGTGGTGCAGTGATAACATCATCAGATCCATACCGTGTGTTGTTGTGTTGTGTAGTGATAACATCATCAGATCCATACCGTGTGTTGTTAGGTTGTGTAGTGATAACATCGTCAGATCCATACCGTGTGTTGTTGGGTGGTGTAGTGATAACATCATCAGATCCATATCGTGTGTTGTATGGTGGTGTAGTGATAACATCATCAGATCCATACCGTGTGTTGTTGGGTGGTTCAGTGATAACATCATCAGATCCATACCGTGTGTTGTTTGGTGGTGTAGTAAAAACATCATCAGATCCATACCGTGTGTTGTTGGGTGGTGTAGTGATAATATCGTCAGATTTATCCCGTGTGTTGTTGGGTGGTGTAGTGATAACATCATCAGATCCATACCGTGTGTTGTTGGGTGGTGCAGTGATAACATCATCAGATCCATACCGTGTGTTGTTGTGTGGTGTAGTGATAACATCATCAGATCTATACCGTGTGTTGTTGTGTGGTGTAGTGATAACATCATCAGATCCATACCGTGTGTTGTAGGATGGTGTAGTGATAACATCATCAGATCCATACCGTGTGTTCTTGTTTGGTGTAGTGATAACATTATCAGATCCATACCGTGTGTTGTTGTGTGGTGTAGTGATAACATCCTCAGATCGATACCGTGTGTTGTTGGGTGGTTTAGTGATAACATCATCAGATCCATATCGTGTGTTGTAGGGTGGTGTAGTGATAACATCATCAGATCCATACCGTGTGTTGTTGTGTGGTGTAGTGATAACATCATCAGATCCATACCGTGTGTTGTTGGGTGGTTTAGTGATAACATCATCAGATCCGTCCCGTGTGTTGTTGGGTGGTGAAGTGATAACATCATCAGATCCATACCGTGTGTTGTTGGGTGGTGTAGTGATAACATCATCAGATCCATACCGTGTGTTGTTGGGTGGTTTAGTGATAACATCATCATATTCATACCGTGTGTTGTTGTGTGGTGTAGTGATAACATCATCAGATCCATACCGTGTGTTGTTAGGTTGTGTAGTGATACAATGTAACATCATCAGATCCATACCGTGTGTTGGTGGGTGGTGTAGTGATAACATCATCAGATCTATACCGTGTGTTGTTGTGTGGTGTAGTGATAACATCATCAGATCCATACCGTGTGTTGTTGGGTGGTGCAGTGATAACATCATCAGGTCCATACCGTGTGTTGTTGGGTGGTGCAGTGATAACATCATCAGGTCCATACCGTGTGTTGTTGTGTGGTGTAGTGATAACATCATCAGATCCATACCGTGTGTTGTAGGATGGTGTAGTGATAACATCATCAGATCCATACCGTGTGTTCTTGTTTGGTGTAGTGATAACATCATCAGATCCATACCGTGTGTTGTTGTGTGGTGTAATGATAACATCATCAGATCGATACCGTGTGTTGTAGGGTGGTTTAGTGATAACATCATCAGATCCATATCGTGTGTTGTAGGGTGGTGTAGTGATAACATCATCAGATCCATACCGTGTGTTGTTGGGTGGTTTAGTGATAACATCATCATATTCATACCGTGTATTGTTGTGTGGTGTAGTGATAACATCATCAGATCCATACCGTGTGTTGTTGGGTGGTTTAGTGATAACATCATCAGATCCATACCGTGTGTTGTTGGATGGTGTAGTGATAACATCATCAGATCCAATCCGTGTGTTGTTGGGTGGTTTAGTGATAACATCATCAGATCCATACCGTGTGTTGTTTGGTGGTGTAGTGATAACATCATCATATTCATACCGTGTGTTGTTGTGTGGTGTAGTGATAACATCATCAGATCCATACCATGTGTTGTTAGGTTGTGTAGTGATACAATGTAACATCATCAGATCCATACCGTGTGTTGTTGAGTGGTGTAGTGATAACATAATCAGATCCGTACCGTATGTTGTTGGGTGGTGTAGTGAGAACATCATCAGATCCGTACCGTGTGTTGTTGTGTTGTGTAGTGATAACATCATCAGATCCATTCCGTGTGTTGTTAGGTTGTGTAGTGATAACATCGTCAGATCCATACCGTGTGTTGTTGGGTGGTGTAGTGATAACATCATCAGATCCGTCCCGTGTGTTGTTGGGTGGTGTAGTGATAACATCATCAGATCCATACTGTGTGTTGTTGGATGGTGTAGTGATAACATCATCAGATCCATACCGTGTGTTGTTGGGTGGTGCAGTGATAACATCATCAGATCCATACCGTGTGTTGTTTGGTGGTGTAGTAAAAACATCATCAGATCCATACCGTGTGTTGTTGGGTGGTGTAGTGATAATATCGTCAGATTTATCCCGTGTGTTGTTGGGTAGTGTAGTGATAACATCATCAGATCCATATCGTGTGTTGTTGAGTGGTGCAGTGATAACATCATCAGATCCATACCGTGTGTTGTTGGGTGGTGTAGTGATAACATCATCAGATCTATACCGTGTGTTGTTGTGTGGTGTAGTGATAACATCATCAGATCCATACCGTGTGTTGTTGGGTGGTTTAGTGATAACATCATCAGATCCATACCGTGTGTTGTTGTGTGGTGTAGTGATAACATCATCAGATCGATACCGTGTGTTGTTGGGTGGTTTAGTGATAACATCATCAGATCCATACCGTGTGTTGTTGTGTGGTGTAGTGATAACATCATCAGATCCATACCGTGTGTTGTTGGGTGGTGTAGTGATCACATCATCAGATCCATACCGTGTGTTGTAGGGTAGTGTAGCGATAACATCATCAGATCCATACCGTGTGTTGTAGGGTAGTGTAGTTATAACATCATCAGATCCATACCGTGTATTGTAGAGTAGTGTAGTTATAACATTATCAGATCCATACCGTGTGGTGTTTGGTGGTGTAGTGATAACATCATCAGATCCATACCGTGTGTTGTTGTGTGGTGTAGTGATAACATCATCAGATCGATCCCGTGTGTTGCAGGTTGGTGCAGTGATAACATCATCAGATCCATACCGTGTGTTTTTGGGTGGTATAGTGATAACATCATCAGATCCATACCGTGTGTTGTTGTGTGGTGTAGTGATAACATCATCAGATCCATACCGTGTGTTGTTGGGTGGTGTAGTGATAACATCATCAGATCCATACCGTGTGTTGTTGGGTGGTACAGTGATAACATCATCAGATCCATACCGTGTGTTGTTGGGTGGTGTAGTGATAACATCATCAGATCTATACCGTGTGTTGTTGTGTGGTGTAGTGATAACATCATCAGATCCATACCGTGTGTTGTTGGGTGGTTTAGTGATAACATCATCAGATCCATACCGTGTGTTGTTGTGTGGTGTAGTGATAACATCATCAGATCGATACCGTGTGTTGTTGGGTGGTTTAGTGATAACATCATCAGATCCATACCGTGTGTTGTTGTGTGGTGTAGTGATAACATCATCAGATCCATACCGTGTGTTGTTGGGTGGTGTAGTGATCACATCATCAGATCCATACCGTGTGTTGTAGGGTAGTGTAGCGATAACATCATCAGATCCATACCGTGGTTTGTTGGGTAGTGTAGTTATAACATCATCAGATCCATACCGTGTATTGTAGGGTAGTGTAGTTATAACATTATCAGATCCATACCGTGTGTTGTTGTGTGGTGTAGTGATAACATCATCAGATCGATCCCGTGTGTTGCAGGTTGGTGCAGTGATAACATCATCAGATCCATACCGTGTGTTTTTGGGTGGTATAGTGATAACATCATCAGATCCATACCGTGTGTTGTTGTGTGGTGTAGTGATAATATCATCAGATCCATTTCGTGTGTTGTAGGGTGGTACAGTGATAACATCATCAGATCCATACCGTGTGTTGTTGGGTGGTGTAGTGATAACATCATCAGATCCATACCGTGTGTTGTTGGGTGGTGTAGTGATAACATCATCAGATCCATACCGTGTGTTGTTGGGTGGTGTAGTGATAACATCATCAGATCCATACCGTGTGGTTTTGGGTGGTGTAGTGATAACATCATCAGATCCATACCGTGTGTTGTTGGGTGGTGTAGTGATAACATCATCAGATCCATACCGTGTGTTTGTGGGTGGTGTAGTGATAACATCATCAGATCCATACCGTGTGTTGTTAGGTGGTGTAGTGATAACATCATCAGATCCATACCGTGTGTTGTAGGGTGGTGTAGTGATAACATCATCAGATCCATACCGTGTGTTGTAGGGTGGTGTAGTGATAACATCATCAGATCCATACCGTGTGTGTTGGGTGGTGTAGTGATAACATCATCAGATCCATACCGTGTGTTGTTGGTGTGGTGTAGTGATAACATCATCAGATCCATACCGTGTGTTGTTGGGTGGTGTAGTGATAACATCATCAGATCCATACCGTGTGTTGTTGGGTGGTGTAGTGATAACATCATCAGATCCATACCGTGTGTTGTTGGGTGGTGTAGTGATAACATCATCAGATCCATACCGTGTGTTGTTGGTGGTGTAGTGGATAACATCATCAGATCGATACCGTGTGTTGTGTGGGGGGGGTTTAGTGATAACATCATCAGATCCATACCGTGTGTTGTTGTGTGGTGTAGTGATAACATCATCAGATCCATACCGTGTGTTGTTGGGGTGGTGTAGTGATCACATCATCAGATCCATACCGTGTGTTGTAGGGTAGTGTAGCGATAACATCATCAGATCCATACCGTGTGTTGTAGGGTAGTGTAGTTATAACATCATCAGATCCATACCGTGTATTGTAGGGTAGTGTAGTTATAACATTATCAGATCCATACCGTGTGTTGTTGTGTGGTGTAGTGATAACATCATCAGATCGATCCCGTGTGTTGCAGGTTGGTGTCAGTGATAACATCATCAGATCCAGACCGTGTGTTTTTGGGGTGGTGATAGTGATAACATCATCAGATTCCATACCGTGTGTTGTTGTGTGGTGTAGTATAAATATCATCAGATCCATTTCGTGTGTTGTAGGGTGGTACAGTGATAACATCATCAGATCCATACCGTGTGTTGTTGGGTGGTGTAGTGATAACATCATCAGATCCATACCGTGTGTTTTGGGTGGTGTAGTGATAACATCATCAGATCGATACCGTGTGTTGTTGTGTGGTGTAGTGATAACATCATCAGATCCATACCGTGTGTTGTTGGGTGGTGTAGTGATAACATCATCAGATCCATACCGTGTGTTGTAAGGTGGTGTAGTGATAACATCATCAGATCCATACCGTGTGTTGTTGGGTGGTGTAGTGATAACATCATCAGATCCATACCGTGTGTCGTTGGGTGGTGTAGTGATAACATCATCAGATCCATAACGTGTGTTAGAGGCTGGTGTAGTGATAACATCATCAGATCCATACCGTGTGTTGTTGGGTGGTGTAGTGATAACATCATCAGATCCATACCGTGTGTTGTTGGGTGGTGTAGTGATAACATCATCAGATCTATACCGTGTGTTGTTGTGTGGTGTAGTGATAACATCATCAGATCCATACCGTGTGTTGTTGTGTGGTGTAGTGATAACATCATCAGATCCATACCGTGTGTTGTTGTGTGGTGTAGTGATAACATCATCAGATCCATACCGTGTGTTGTTGGGTGGTGTAGTGATAACATCATCAGATCCATACCGTGTGTTGTTGTGTGGTGTAGTGATAACATCATCAGATCCATACCGTGTGTTGTTGGGTGGTGTAGTGATAACATCATCAGATCCATACCGTGTGTTGTAGGGTAGTGTAGTGATAACATCATCAGATCCATACCGTGTGTTGTAGGGTAGTGTAGTGATAACATCATCAGATCCATACCGTGTGTTGTAGGGTAGTGTAGTTATAACATTATCAGATCCATACCGTGTGTTGTTGTGTGGTGTAGTGATAACATCATCAGATCGATCCCGTGTGTTGCAGGTTGGTGCAGTGATAACATCATCAGATCCATACCGTGTGTTTTGGGTGGTATAGTGATAACATCATCAGATCCATACCGTGTGTTGTTGTGTGGTGTAGTGATAATATCATCAGATCCATTTCGTGTGTTGTAGGGTGGTACAGTGATAACATCATCAGATCCATACCGTGTGTTGTTGGGTGGTGTAGTGATAACATCATCAGATCCATACCGTGTGTTGTTGGGTGGTGTAGTGATAACATCATCAGATCCATACCGTGTGTTGTTGGGTGGTGTAGTGATAACATCATCAGATCCATACCGTGTGTTTTGGGTGGTGTAGTGATAACATCATCAGATCCATACCGTGTGTTGTTGTGTGGTGTAGTGATAACATCATCAGATCCATACCGTGTGTTGTTGGGTGGTGTAGTGATAACATCATCAGATCCATACCGTGTGTTGTAAGGTGGTGTAGTGATAACATCATCAGATCCATACCGTGTGTTGTTGGGTGGTGTAGTGATAACATCATCAGATCCATACCGTGTGTCGTTGGGTGGTGTAGTGATAACATCATCAGATCCATAACGTGTGTTAGAGGCTGGTGTAGTGATAACATCATCAGATCCATACCGTGTGTTGTTGGGTGGTGTAGTGATAACATCATCAGATCCATACCGTGTGTTGTTGGGTGGTGTGGTGATAACATCATCAGATCCATACCGTGTGTTGTTGGGTGGTGAAGTGATAACACACGCGCCATTAGCTAGGTCACAGAACGACCCACCCGGACCAACTACAGCGATAGTATCAATTGATCTGAACAAAGCTGATATAGAGATTACACATCAAGTGGTTGCTGTATATGGTGTTTCTTTCACTCTCGTTAGTCATTTTTCAAACGTTACAAAAACACGAGCTTTAGCGATTTTTTTTCTAACTTTTGAAAAATAACTAACGAGAGTTAAAGAAATGCCATATTAAACAACCAGGAGTTTGTGTGACCTGTTTCTACCACAATAGAAAAGCTTTTGGGAGGATGAATTGAACGTTTTTGTTCTTTTCACAATATAAAGTGTGATGTAAGGATATGACCTAATTTGAAATGCCGCTAATTAATATGCAAAACTGACAAATTCGGAAATACATGGAAATATTACAATTTATTACAAATCATAGCAAAATGATAGTAGGTATATTCTTTCAAAGCAATAAATTGATAAAAAATATATGTATATTTTCAACAACATAACAAAAAACACTGCGTTGCGTACTACGTCTTTTGCGTTATCGGTTCCAGGACATCGTGAAGCGGCATCCAAGTGTTAGCCAAGGAAATTTCATTGAATCACGTTTAAGAAAATAGTCCCGGTCAAAGGTCACCATGTCAATTAATCAAAACGCATTTAGAGTTTATTCCACGTGTGGTATAAACTAAATTTTATTCAGCAGTTGTAATGATTATTTCATGCCTTGGGAGTTAAATAACACCCACCTATTGTGGTAGAAATATCTTTTCACAACATAACAAGGTTGTTCGGAGAACAACAGGACAAAAGTGATGACGCCATTCTGCCGACATTTCTCGCATTATAATCAGACACGATCTTTGGTTCAGATAGATACCAAAAGGTATATTGACGATATGTAATTTTCTTTTTCTTTGTCATACATGTGTAAGAGTTTGTCATACGTTTGTAAGGGTTTGTCTTATGTGTGAAAGGGTTTGACCTTCTTGTCAATGCGTTTGTCATACGTGTCAAACAGTTTGTTAAACGTGTGAAGGGGTTTGTCATCTGTGTGAATGGGTGTGACATACCTGTAAATGGGTATGTCATACATGTGATTGGGTATTTCATACACATGAAAGGGTTTTGTCGTAGGTATGACAAGCGAGATTATCGCAATCTTTTAACAATCTCGCACTGATAACAGATCGAAGTCAGGGCTATCACAGACATCACGTTACGTATAGACGCTCAACAATATCTGCTCCGGTGGCACAATCGGTTAGCGCGCCGTACTTATAGACAGTACCTTCCCTGTGCTTGACACAGGACGAGGAATGCGGAGGTTGTGAGTTCGATCCTCACCCGGAGCAGTTGTATTTTGTTGAAATCGGGTTTAAAATATACGATGTTTTATATATATATATTTACAAATACAATGACAAGTTGTATTTAGTAGCTTGTCAAGTACATCTAATCCTAAAGAATTATTGTGAGTAGCATTATAAATAAGTTTGTGGGTATTTCATAATAGTTTAAAGGAACAACAGCAGATTGGATAATTTTTGTCTGTTCTGCCCCGGACTATAGCTGTTGATTTCATAATCATCAAACGATGATTTCTTCTTATTGATGGTGAGATAAGTTTAGAATATAGCAATGGATAAGTTTATACCTTAAAAACATGTTCCGTAAATATATTTATACAGGTTTTAAACCCGTGTTGACCTCAGTTGATGTATGTAGACAATGCTACACGGAGAAAGTCGAATGGAGTCCAGTAGTGACGAGACTGCGGAGACCAGTAAAATACATGTGTATGTATTCTTGTAAGACATAACGACTTGCGATGACTTGCTATGTTATTGTTTTGCGCCGGTTTCAGTATTTAGAACACATGTTTGAGGACACTTTTGAATTTCATAATTCAGAGGATGTCTTTGTTTTATGACATATTTAATATATATATATGTATAAAAAATAACAAAAAAACAGACTTTGCCGCAAGGCCTTTCTGTTCCTCTCAGGCTTCTTCAGGCGGACTGAACTTTTGTTTATTTGTACGTTGCTAAGATATGTATGACGTCATCAAGTGTGATGACGTCATCAGTTAACAATAGCGTGACGCAATAAACAAAGTCGGAACAGGTGGAATACTGTACATTCAATAAACTTATTCTGCACTTAAAGTTTAGTTTAGCATTTTGATAAACATTTTTTCTTTTAACTCTCTTGTAACTACATCGTCACTATTTAACTTGTAAATAGGTAAAACACGAAAATCATTCCCAGAACACTGGTGAATATGTTTGCTTACCTTTAAATATCTCAAGTCATCATCTTTAATTTGCTGCCTATGTACATTCATACGCAATCTTAATTCGCACCCAGTTTGGCCAACATAAAATTCACCACATGATTTGCATATTAAAGTGCAAATAACATTTTTAGAATTACATGTAATATTAGATCTTATTTCTATTTTTGAGTCATTTATGAAAGTATAGTTTTTACACACAATAAGAATCTTGCATGTACCACATCTGGGTTTCATACACTTTTGTACACCACTGTCAGCATTCGTATCAAAGTATAGTTTTTACACACAATAAGAATCTTACATGTACCACATCTGGTACATTATGTATTAATTGAAATTATGTATATACTATGCCTCATAATATTTTCCAACAGTGATTTTTACAGTTATAGTCACTTTATGAACTCTATCTAACGACTTTTAAAACTGCTGTCAGATTCAAAATATCTTCCCCGTGTTTTTTTTGTTTTTTTTTTGGTGGGAATAACCCCGACTAAACTAAAATTTTATAATTATTGGGGAAGCCAGAACTGAAAGGTCACTGGTTCATAGATTTTTTGCGAAATATTTGGTAAATACACCATGATGAAACACTTGAAATTTCTGTTGGGATCATTATCTAGTACTTGCACATACATATAGAAATATTGTTAATCTTCATGCAAATTACAATATCATAATAAAGACAGAATGTCTATCCTTTTTTCGTCTCTTATACACTGTATATGTGCAATAACGAATGCTGTGTAAATAACGTAATCCCAATCCTATCACCACTACACCATATTTAGGTACAAACTTAATGAAACACATAAACCATTTACCATAACGTTATAGATATACTATTTACGATAACGTTATATATTACGGGATAACAATAACATTTATATTGTCGCAATGACAAAATAGCGACGCTGTTAATGACATATCGTGTTTAAGTTCCTAGGGGATGACAGAGACATCACACCCTTGGGAGAGACAGAGAAGTCATATCCAAGGGGATGACAGAGAAATCACACCCTCGGGAGAGACAGAGAAGTCATATCCTAGGTGTGACAGAGAAATCACATCCTTGGGAGAGACAGAGAAATCACACCCTTGGGAGAGACAGAGAAATCACAACATTGGGAGAGACAGAGAAATCATACCCTAGGTGTGACAGAGAAATCACACCCTTGGGAGAGACAGAGAAATCACACCCTTGGGAGAGACAGAGAAGTCATATCCTAGGTGTGACAGGGAAATCCCACCCTTGGGAGAGACAGAAAAGTCACATCCTAGGGGATGACAGAGAAATCACACCCTTGGGAGAGACAGAGAAGTCATATCCTAGGGGATGACAGAGAAATCACACCCCTGGGTGAGACAGAAAAGTCACATCCTAGGTGTGACAGGGAAATCACACCCTTGGGAGAGACAGAGAAGTCATATCCTAGGGGATGACAGAGAAATCACACCCTTGGGTGAGACAGAGAAGTCATATCCTAGGTGTGACAGGGAAATCACACCCTTGGGAGAGACAGAGAAGTCATATCCTAGGGGATGACAGAGAAATCACACCCTTAGGACAGACAGAGAAGTCATATCCTAGGTGTGACAGGGAAATCCCACCCTTGGGAGGGACAGAGAAGTCATATCCTAGGGGATGACAGAGAAATCACACCCTTGGGAGAGACAGAGAAGTCATATCCTAGGTGTGACAGGGAAATCACACCCTTGGGAGGGACAGAGAAGTCATATCCAAGGGGATGACAGAGAAATCACACCCTTGGGTGAGACAGAGAAGTCATATCCTAGGTGTGACAGGGAAATCACACCCTTGGGTGAGACAGAGAAGTCATATCCTAGGGGATGACAGAGAAATCACACCCTTGGGAGAGACAGAGAAGTCATATCCTAGGTGTGACAGGGAAATCCCACCCTTGGGAGGGACAGAGAAGTCATATCCTAGGGGATGACAGAGAAATCACACCCTTAGGACAGACAGAGAAGTCATATCCTAGGTGTGACAGGGAAATCCCACCCTTGGGAGGGACAGAGAAGTCATATCCTAGGGGATGACAGAGAAATCACACCCTTGGGAGAGACAGAGAAGTCATATCCTAGGTGTGACAGGGAAATCACACCCTTGGGAGAGACAGAGAAGTCATATCCAAGGGGATGACAGAGAAATCACACCCTTGGGAGAGACAGAGAAGTCATATCCTAGGTGTGACAGGGAAATCACACCCTTGGGAGAGACAGAGAAGTCATATCCTAGGGGATGACAGAGAAATCACACCCTTGGGAGAGACAGAGAAGTCATATCCTAGGTGTGACAGGGAAATCCCACCCTTGGGAGGGACAGAGAAGTCATATCCTAGGGGATGACAGAGAAATCACACCCTTGGGAGAGACAGAGAAGTCATATCCTAGGTGTGACAGGGAAATCTTGAAGAGATTAAGACAAATCAGTGAGTGGAGGGAGAATGTAAGGTCGTAGCTCTGACCAATTGTCTCTCTCGATACCAATTAGTTACAGTAATTACCGCAAATACGCTTAATTGATTACAGAAAAATATGGTGTAAATCATGTTCTCTCTTCGGATACAGAATTTCAAACCTTGATCAGCACGACACATACTGTACACATCGTTAATGTAGGCACAGCGTCAAATGTAACTTACAATGTATTTGTTGTTAACACTGTGCGGTGTTTGAAGCTACTGTGTAAAGAAAGACAACCCTTCCTATTGACGGCGTAACCAGACCCAGTATAAGTGCGATATGAAACACAGAAATACACTAAATAATGCTTTCTCTCGAGAAAAAAAATTGAAATCATTTCGTTTCATTTCATTTATTATAATCTCAGCACTAAAGGGTATAATTGTATAGATATATATGATATACTAAAATAGACATTATAGTTTCTATCAGCAATACAAGTAATGCAATGCACATGCGAGGATATACAGAGGGATGAAGTATTAAAAATCTGTTGATGGAATTTGGTTAGATTAAACAATTATTGTTGAGGTGAACCTACACGGTTAATTTTTTGGATAAATGAACATAACTTTTTGAGGAAAGATAATTTTTGGACATCATGATATTTTGTAACATTTGATAATATGCGAAGCCTTAGGATTAAGTTGGATTGTAAGCAACTCGATGATACTCGTCTCCCATAACTTTTTATCACATATTTGGCAGATACGTTCATCCCTTGGTATACCTCTTCAAATTCCAGTTAAACAGGTAAGTGATTATTTCTAGTTCTGAATTAACAAACAGTTCAAGCAACTTTTTTGGATAGAATATTGAAATAATAATATTCAAAAACAACTTCGATCTTGTAGACTCTATAAATTGTAGATTTTGGAGATTCTCGACAGATTTCTGCCCAGTTTTGTTTGAATTGAGGAAGCTTTACAATGGATATAATCAATTTGGAATTGAAAAGATTTTGATCTAGCCATATATTGTCACGTCCATGATTATTCAAAATATGTTTAATGTATTCGGTCCTTTCAATTGTATCACATTTTCCTCGTTAACGATTGTTGATACCTTGTATAATAGATAATTCATTTTAACATTTTAGCATCTGTTAGTTTCTTCCAGAAACTGATAATTCAGGTTATAATATCGATATCTATATCAACGAACGATATGAAATTGCGTTATGGAAGAATACAAAATTACCTTAACATAGAAATATAGAAATGAAGATAATATAACACATAATTGTGATTTTCCCCCTTTCATTACATACATCGGTGGGAGGGTGAGTGATATTATCATAAAAAGTTATATGAATTAATTAATGACCATGATAGATAGAACTCACTATACTTATAAGTGGAGAACTAACATCAAACAACCACACACCTTTAACACAAAGCCCTTAGTCTTATACTAATAATATGCCTGTACATTTACCTTTTGTACGTCCTTGGATATATTTTCTCAAATATTCAGCTACTACATAAATGATACTAAATCAGTAAGCTAATATCGGGATACTCAAAAATACTTGATTACCCATATCGCCCTTTCTCGTGTGGTGTTATAATACAGTTAATTGGTTTTGTATGAAGTTTGACGTTTCCTGTATTTAGGCACCTCTTTCTTAATTATCATGTATGATATCTGTCGACATATGAGAATGTAAAAAATATCAATTTACTTTTATTAGCCGAAGAGAAAAATATTGATAACTAACTTCAATAATTAAACTCTGACATGGCCGTCTGTCGACCTTTAATGTGTTCTGATCAGCATAAATATTGAACCAATGGGGAAATAAATGTGCTGTATGAAATTCGTTGAAGACCGATATGAAATACTTCAGAAGAAAGACCGATATATAATACTTCAGAAGAAAGACCGATATATAATACTTCAGAAGAAAGACCGATATATAATACTTCAGAAGAAAGACCAATAAAAAAAACAAAAAACAAAAACAAAACTTCAAGATGTACGTCTGCATGTCAATTTGATATTTGTGGTCAGTCTTGAGAATGACCCTTCCGATAGTTCTCAAAGCAGAGATATTAAACAAGGGGGCCATATTTCATCGATTTTTCCTGATCAATCTCGCAATTGAACATGCATAAATATGGACCAATCGAAACTAACATATGAAAATGAAAATGATATGAAATTTGAGAAAGTTCCTTTAGCCCTTCACGAGGAATTGGGGCAAAATACATTTACTATGAAAATCCGGGATGGCCGCCTGTTGGCCATTTTGTTTTTCAGATCAGTCTTAAAATATACACACGTAGCAACTTCCATAATACTGGAAACAAATATTCAAGTTACTCTACGGAAATGGCGATAACAAAACAAGGTATTAGGACGGACCGGGGACGAAGGGCGATGTTATGAAAGTATTTATGACACTATATGAAAGCAATATTATGCATAAAGTGTAAAGTGAACATACTGATTATATAAAGACAATTGATAATTCAAATAACAATGATTTTCATAAAGCTCTTCCAGTAAATAAAAAGTACAATTATCAATAAGGATATAGATACAAGGATGCTCTGAAATAGTTAATTCGACTAAACATGTAAAACAATTCGCAATAAAAAAACAATATCGTAATATTTAAAAGATATATAAACTAAGGGTTTCCCTGAATTACGACCGTTGAGTAATGCCCACAATCATGCTAAAACTTACCAAAAATATCAAAGAGCCTGTAAAAGCAAGAATATCCCTGAATAACGGCTTAAAATTATAAATACCACAATAATATGTGATCAATGACCCCCGCCCCCCTCCCCCCCTCCCCAGAAAAAAAGGGGGTGGAGGGGATAATGCCCTATATGTATGTAACTCTGTTAATTTCTTTTTCGATTGATATATTTATATTGATATATATATTGATATATTTGGGAGAATTATATGTATGTCCTATAAAATGTTATTGAAGGAAAACGTTACCAAATCATACCCTCGTGGCATGTCGTGGATCGTCCTTCCAACTATTTTGGTCATATGCTAATTGCTTGAACACGTTTACTATTATAAATCATTGTTTGTATATTTTAAATGATATAGCAAGGCAATATTTACCAATGATAATATAACAATAATAATACAATAAGCATGTTTTTGTCACATGTCTGCTATCTAGCTATACAACGGATTCTTTACTCACCTCCGTGCTCCGAAGCTGATGGGCGCAGCCATTTTTTTTTTCTCGCAAAGCAAAATATGACATTAGGAAAGTAAATAGGTTCGACCGGCCCCTGTACCTGAGAAAATCCTTCCCGACTTAGAAGTTGACTGAAAAAATTACCGAGGAGGAAAACAACAGAACAAAACTTGATATGTGGACCCGTAAGTGGAATTTGTTATTAGATGTGTTGTTAGGCCCCTGAAGGAAAACTCTGTCGAGAGTCAGCTATTAACTACAGTCAGGCTGTTCCTTCTAATGTGATTACATATGCGTATAAACAACAACGAATCACTGCCATTCTTCCAAATGGTGACGCATGTGCAAACGAAGCATAGTTGCTGTAGTCGGAACTCTTCTAACCCAGGGTCGGA
>NC_047024.1:7312270-7432270 GCF_902652985.1 Pecten maximus | reverse complement strand
CATATTAGCTACAGGTGTAAGATTCTTTTATACCACATGTTTATCTGTTGTATATCACATACCGTGAAATCGTACATAACTGACAGGCTCAGTACATTCCTCACACAGCTCTTCCTAGGGCCGACAGACACGGTGACAAACCATGGTCCCAGAGTAGGCTGTCCTCGGGATGTGCAGTTTGTACTGGTTCTAGAATTAGGATTCAAAGATTTTGTATTTAGCTCTAAACCCAGTAACATATGTTGATTTTTTTTTTGTAACAAAATATGCCTGAGGATTGATAAATGCACCTCAAACGCAGAATTTGCATCGAATTATAATTCAGTGTTGATATATGTACAGTCAGGTATTTCAGTGTTGATACATATCAAGTCAGGTATATCTACTGTCTTTCCCCAGAATAGCGTGCACTAGATAACCATTATTACGATATTGTTCTACTCCTGAAAACTTGAATGAATGTTTTCCAAGCTACTCATTAAACCTATAGTAAAGCATGTTACAATGGGTGTCACTAATTGATACTAATTCATTAATTGATTGATAGTTAATTATAATCAATCGAGTATACTGATTAATAATTCAAATTTAGACAAGCATTTTTCTCATGATAATTTTGATCACTTCATTCGCAATTCTGGATATGTTCTAAAATGCTTCCGCATATATCATTATCATTTTCATTACAATACTCATGCGAAGAGAAAAATATATATCACTTTGAATCAAGAAATGTTTCGTTCGCCATAGTGCATCTTTTTACATGACATGGATTGTTTCGTTCGCTATGATACATCTTTTTACATGACATGGATTGTTTCGTTCGCTATGATAAATCTTTTTACATGACATGGATTGTTTAGTTCGCTATGATACATCTTTTTACATGACATGGATTGTTTCGTTCGCTATGATAAATCTTTTTACATGACATGGATTGTTTAGTTCGCTATGATACATCTTTTTACATGACATGGATTGTTTCGTTCGCTATGATACATCTTTTTACATGACATGGATTGTTTCGTTCGCTATGATACATCTGTTTACATGACATGGATTGTTTCGTTCGCTATGATACATCTTTTTACATGATATGGATTGTTTAGTTCGCTATGATACATCTTTTTACATGACCTGGATTGTTTCGTTCGCTATGATACATCTTTTTACATGATATGGATTGTTTCGTTCGCTATGATACATCTTTTTACATGATATGGATTGTTTCGTTCGCTATGATACATCTTTTTACATGACATGGATTGTTTCGTTCGCTATGATACATCTTTTTACATGACATGGATTGTTTCGTCCGCTATGATACATCTTTTTACATGACATGGATTGTTTCGTTCGCTATGATACATCTGTTTACATGACATGGATTGTTTCGTTCGCTATGATACATCTTTTTACATGATATGGATTGTTTCGTTCGCTATGATACATCTTTTTACATGATATGGATTGTTTCGTTCGCTATGATACACTTTTTTTTACATGATATGGATTGTTTCGTTCGCTATGTTACATCTTTTTACATGATATGGATTGTTTCGTTCGCTATGATACACTTTTTACATGATATGGATTGTTTCGTTCGCTATGTTACATCTTTTTACATGATATGGATTGTTTCGTTCGCTATGATACATCTGTTTACATGACATGGATTGTTTCGTTCGCTATGATACATCTTTTTACATGATATGGATTGTTTCGTTCGCTATGATACATCTTTTTACATGACATGGATTGTTTCGTTCGCTATGATACATCTTTTTACATGATATGGATTGTTTCGTTCGCTATGATACATCTGTTTACATGACATGGATTGTTTCGTTCGCTATGATACATCTTTTTACATGACATGGATTGTTTCGTTCGCTATGATACATCTTTTTACATGACATGGATTGTTTCGTTCGCTATGATACATCTTTTTACATGATATGGATTGCTTCGTCCGCTATGATACACTTTTTACATGATATGGATTGTTTCGTTCGCTATGATACATCTTTTTACATGATATGGATTGTTTAGTTCGCTATGATACATCTTTTTACATGACATGGATTGTTTCGTTCGCTATGATACATCTTTTTACATGATATGGATTGTTTCGTTCGCTATGTTACATCTTTTTACATGACATGGATTGTTTCGTTCGCTATGTTACATCTTTTTACATGACATGGATTGTTTCGTTCGCTATTATACATCTTTTTACATGACCTGGATTGTTTCGTTCGCTATGATACATCTTTTTACATGACATGGATTGTTTCGTTCGCTATGATACATCTTTTTACATGATATGGATTGTTTCGTTCGCCATAAGGCATCTTTTTACATGACCTGGATTGTTTCGTTCGCTATGATACATCTTTTTACATGACATGGATTGTTTCGTTCGCTATGATACATCTTTTTACATGACATGGATTGTTTCGTTCGCTATGATACATCTTTTTACATGACATGGATTGTTTCGTTCGCTATGATACATCTTTTTACATGATATGGATTGTTTAGTTCGCTATGATACATCTTTTTACATGACATGGATTGTTTCGTTCGCCATAAGGCATCTTTTTACATGACATGGATTGTTTCGTTCGCTATGATACATCTTTTTACATGATATGGATTGTTTCGTTCGCTATGATACATCTTTTTAAATGACATGGATTGTTTAGTTCGCTATGATACATCTTTTTACATGACCTGGATTGTTTAGTTCGCTATGATACATCTTTTTACATGACATGGATTGTTTCGTTCGCTATGATACATCTTTTTACATGACATGGATTGTTTCGTTCGCTATGATACATCTTTTTACATGATATGGATTGTTTCGTTCGCTATGATACATCTTTTTACATGATATGGATTGTTTCGTTCGCTATGATACATCTTTTTACATGACATGGGTTGTTTCGTTCGCTATGATACATCTTTTTAAATGACATGGATTGTTTCGTTCGCTATGATACATATTTTTACATGATATGGATTGTCTCGTCCGCTATGATACATCTGTTTACATGACATGGATTGTTTCGTTCGCTATGATACATCTTTTTACATGACATGGATTGTTTCGTTCGCTATGATACATCTTTTTACATGATATGGATTGTTTCGTTCGCTATGATACATCTTTTTACATGACATGGATTGTTTAGTTCGCTATGATACATCTTTTTACATGACCTGGATTGTTTCGTTAGCTATGTTACATCTTTTTACATGACATGGATTGTTTCGTTCGCTAAGATACATCTTTTTACATGACATGGATTGTTTCGTTCGCTATGTTACATCTTTTTACATGACCTGGATTGTTTCGTTCGCTATAATACATCTTTTTACATGACATGGATTGTTTCGTTCGCTATGTTACATCTTTTTACATGACCTGGATTGTTTCGTTCGCTATGATACATCTTTTTACATGACATGGATTGTTTAGTTCGCTATGATACATCTTTTTACATGACATGGATTGTTTCGTCCGCTATGATACATCTTTTTACATGACCTGGATTGTTTCGTTCGCTATGATACATCTTTTTACATGACATGGATTGTTTCGTTCGCTATGATACATCTTTTTACATGACATGGATTGTTTCGTTCGCTATGATACATCTTTTTACATGATATGGATTGTTTCGTTCGCTATGATACATCTTTTTACATGATATGGATTGTTTCGTTCGCTATGATACATCTTTTTACATGATATGGATTGTTTCGTTCGCTATGTTACATCTTTTTACATGACCTGGATTGTTTAGTTCGCTATGATACATCTTTTTACATGACATGGATTGTTTCGTTCGCTATGATACATCTTTTTACATGACATGGATTGTCTCGTCCGCTATGATACATCTGTTTACATGACATGGATTGTTTCGTTCGCTATGATACATCTGTTTACATGACATGGATTGTTTCGTTCGCTATGTTACATCTTTTTACATGACCTGGATTGTTTAGTTCGCTATGATACATCTTTTTACATGACATGGATTGTTTAGTTCGCTATGATACATCTTTTTACATGACATGGATTGTTTCGTTCGCTATGATACATCTTTTTACATGACATGGATTGTTTCGTTCGCTATGATACATCTTTTTACATGATATGGATTGTTTCGTTCGCTATGATACATCTTTTTACATGACATGGATTGTTTCGTTCGCTATGATACATCTTTTTACATGATATGGATTGTTTCGTTCGCCATAAGGCATCTTTTTACATGACATGGATTGTTTCGTTCGCTATGATACATCTTTTTACATGACATGGATTGTTTCGTTCGCTATGATACATCTTTTTACATGACATGGATTGTTTCGTTCGCTATGATACATCTTTTTACATGACATGGATTGTTTCGTTCGCTATGATACATCTTTTTACATGATATGGATTGTTTCGTTCGCTATGATACATCTTTTTACATGATATGGATTGTTTCGTTCGCCATAAGGCATCTTTTTACATGATATGGATTGTTTCGTTCGCCATAAGGCATCTTTTTACATGACATGGACTGTTTCGTTCGCTATGATACATCTTTTTACATGACATGGATTGTTTCGTTCGCTATGATACATCTTTTTACATGACATGGATTGTTTCGTTCGCTATGATACATCTTTTTACATGACATGGATTGTTTCGTTCGCTATGTTACATCTTTTTACATGACATGGATTGTTTCGTTCGCTATGATACATCTTTTTTTTACATGATGTGGAATGTGTTTCATGTTATTTAAGATATTTACATTGTCTTATATGGAATGTTTTGTACTTGGGAAAATCTATTCTACTTAAGTTGAA
The DNA here is from genome assembly GCF_902652985.1 of Pecten maximus. Classification (NCBI taxonomy): domain Eukaryota; kingdom Metazoa; phylum Mollusca; class Bivalvia; order Pectinida; family Pectinidae; genus Pecten; species Pecten maximus. The sequence continues at coordinate 7,427,392 of NC_047024.1, read as the reverse complement.
ACGCTTCGGACGCCATGACACATCCTTTTTATATGATATGAGATGTTTCTCATGTCATAAGACATCCTTTTTACATGATTTGGAATGTTTCATATTATATGAGATATCAACATTGTCATATATGGATTTTTTTTTTTTTTTTTTTTTTGCATTAGAGAAGCATCTATTCTACCATGGAAGGGTCCGGTATGCCGTGAGCTATCCTTTTAACCTAAAATGGATTTTTTGTATTAGAGAAGCATCTATTTTACCTTATTTGGAATACTCGTATGCCATGAGAAATCCGTTTTACCTAATATGGAATTTGTGTATTAGGGAAGCATCTATTTTACCTTATTTGGAATACTCGTATGCCATGAGAAATCCGTTTTACCTAATATGGAATTTGTGTATTAGGGAAGCATCTATTTTACCTTATTTGGAATACTCGTATGCCATGAGAAATCTTTTTTTACCAAAGATGGATTTTTTTGTATTCGGGAAGCATCTATTCTAACGTATATGGAATGGTTCGTATACCGCGAGATATCCTTTTTCTATCATACCTTATATCGTTTTTATACCCATCTTATGTCTCGACATTATCTCTGTTAGGGCTTTAGTTCTTTTTCATTCATTACCTATGTAGTTTCAAGTATAATTGAGAGGCTAAATTGATATAAACCTTTTTAATTTTTAAACTGTAGACAAATAAATGTACCATGACGACGGATAAAGGTGATACGTGAGATTTTGACACTAAATATAAAGCAATAAAGATAACACTATATCTCCATATACTCTTATTATAACGCCTGCTATAAATGTCAGCTCGGAGTCAGGTGATAGGGCAAGGCAAAATTGATAAATTGTTCATTCTGCGCACCACCAACATGATGAGGTTTTTGTGGCAATGATATGTACTGCGGAGCAAGGCTCGTCTTACATGTTTAATCCATATCATCTTACTAGTTTTCGTGTCACGTATGGTTGAATGCCCCAACACAACGCTTGTCAAACCGTTACTTGAGGAGATTTACTACCCTACAATGTAACCCATGGGAAAATCTCGGCCTATATAAACCAAGCGGGATATATCTTTAACTTTGTTCAACATTTTAATAGTTTACTCATGGTTTTAGGACTACCTGCTTATTTATTTAGACCCCTGTTTATTTATACAGAAATTATTTATATTATTTATCTAGACCCCTGTTTATTTATACAGAATGTATTTTTATCATTTATCTAGACCCTTGTTATTTATACAGAATGTTTTATATTATTTATTTAGACCCTTGTTTATTTATACAGAATGTATTTTTATCATTTATCTAGACCCCTGTTTATTTATACTGAATGTATTTATATTATTTATTGAGACCCCTGTTTATTTATACTGAATTTATTTATATTATGTATCTAGACCCTTGTTATTTATACAGAATGTATTTTTATCATTTATCTAGACCCTTGTTATTTATACAGAATATATTTATATTATTTATTGAGACCCTTGTTTATTTATACTGAATGTATTTATATTATTTATTTAGACCCTTGTTTATTTATACTGAATGTATTTATATTATTTATTGAGACCCTTGTTTATTTATACAGAATGTATTTTTATATTATTTATCTAGACCCTTGTTATTTATACAGAATGTATTTATATTATTTATCTAGACCCTTATTTATTTATTTATTTATACAAAATGTTTTATATTATTTATCTAGACCCTTGTTAGACCCTTGTTTATTTATACAGAATGTATTTATATTCCACAAGATTCAAAGTATTTTGTTAATGTACTGTAAATATAGACGATACAATTGTTACTCACACATACAACATGTATATCTTAACTTGATGTGAAATGAAACGTAATCTGGGGCTCGTTGTTTTACAAAGTCCAGCTTTAATGCTATTAGAGTTTTTTTTCATTAGGATATACAAAAATGCCTCCTCGTTATAAAGAGTTTAGTAAAATGTTTGAGACGAGTCTTGAATTTGATTTTACGTAAATGGATTTTACACAATATTTAATGCAATTATTTTGAAAAGTAATTAAGAGCATATTAAAAACACAACAGACAAATGTTCATCTTCTGACAATGTGGTGATTCAATGTCGCGTGTTCAATAAAGACATGACTGTTCTTAACTCGGTTTCACCCTATGTAAAACGTATAATATTGTACGATGTGATGCTTAAAGCTTTTCGTAAATTTGTGTTTGTTTCAGCGACACTTTATTGATAAAATACTGTTTAAACCTAACTGTAAACCTTTGTATGTTTTAGCAACACAGAACGTGTGTGATGCCTGTAACCAGCCCCCTACGTTAGAGGGCATCGTGGACAATCACTGTAGAGCTCAGTTTGGTAAGTATATAACATTTTCATTCTTAAACAATGTGCCATTTTATTCTGTTGAACAGATATATGTGTAAGTCACTCTTGATAAAACACTGGTGCGAAAAATAAACACAAACAAAGAAAGATTGACATGAACATAAACTCAAAATTCTAACTAAAAGTAGATTAAATGTTGCGAGCACTTTTGAACGAAAGGAAATTTTACCTGGAGTTCCAAGAAACCAAGGTTAAAATACCAGACATTTTGAAGAGATATTAAAAAATCCTTCAAAATGTATTGGATTATTTTCCCTATTTTTCGATCATCTTTTCCCGGAAAGAAAATATCAACTTTTGGAAAATTTGATAATTTGTATAATATGTATCAAACAATAACAACTATTTGTTGCGTTTGGTAGGGCGGCAATATGAATGGTTCCCTGTAGGTATTTAGCATCAAGATAATATATTTCAAATATATTCCGGAAGTAACAACAGTGTTTAGTTGGAAAGAATTGTTTTATATTTTCATGTATCAAATTAACGTACATTATGCCATTTAATTAACGGCTTGTTTGATACATGAATATTAAGATTAACATATTTGCCATTGTTGGTTAAAAGCATGCAAAATATTTGTATTTTATTTCCCCAGTTGCAAAAGTCAAAGTGCGAAAGATTAAATCGAAAAGACAGTCAAAAATACTGATTCTAAAGAAGAAAAAGAAATTCTATAAACATGGCACTTTGACCAAACGCGAGAAGAGGAAGCTGAGCTTGGTGATTGAAAACGGAAAACAATGTGAATGTGCCACAGTCAATACAAGCAGAAGTGATTCCTACATCATAATGGGGAACAAGACAGAATCCGGAGTGTTTACTGTGTCTTATATCAGTCCCTGGAGGAAGGACAGGGAGTTCAAGCGAGCGCTCCGGAAAATAAAAGGTGATTTTGATTGCAGTAAAATAATAGAAATTATTGAACAGCCAGGGGGAAATAACCCTCCCCCTCCACCAAAAGTAGGCGGTGGTAGAGGTGGTAATAGAAGGGGTAATAGGAACCGCCCTAAAAAGAATAGGAAGAAAAATAGGAGGAAAAATCGTCGACGGAAGGAAAATAGAGGAAAGGGGCGTGGTCGTAAAAGGCAAAATACTTCTCAGACTACCGAAACCAACATGAGTGGTTGACGTCATATGCATGTGGTCAAACGGGCATGACGTGTGACTAAACGTGAGGTGTCTTTCAAGCCAAGAGTTGGTGCGCAAAATACTGCATGGAAATTTGGAAAATATTGTCGAAACTTGTTATTGATACAGTTTTTTTTTCAAATGGACTACATATGTTGTTTAAAAATGAAATCTGTGATAGTGGATCTACGCGTGTTTGAATTCCAAGATATAAACGTTTAATGTGAGATGTGTCTTTTATAATAATAGACTATAAATGTATTGCAGGCAAAACTACCTGTCAAGCTGGAAGTATGAGGACCGAGTTTCTTGGGTAAGGACCAACAGGCTAGTGTTACACTTTGAATTCTTGTACAAGAAAGGTCTGATGGCGTCCTATATTATATATAATGTCAATGATCGGCATGGATTTGCCAGTTTGATCCTAATGCAGAAGACATGAAATAGGATTAAAATGTGTAAATCCACCAATCCATGACCATTGGCGTCAATCTACATACACGTTGCTGCTAATTCCTTGTAAGCGGCACGTTGCTTGGGTCACGTGTATCTTACACGATATTTGGATGTTTACACGTGAATGACTCTTTCTTGGCAAATAGAACTCAGAGTGTACAAAAGACTCGAGCCGACTAGGAGGTGACCCCTTACACAGTTGTTTATCGATTTCAAAACCTTATGATGATGCCTTTGTCCTTTATTTTCATTTTTATTTTTTATTTGTCTTGTAGAATTAATCATGATAATTCAATGTTTTTGCTTTTAATTGTTTTGCACATGCAGCACTGTTTTGTACAAAGCACCAAGCACAGAGCTCACTGACGTGTGTAACTGTCCTGTGCAGAACATATCATAGCCGGCGGGGGGACGCGGTCGGCAGAGCACATACTACAGCCGATGGGGGGCACACGGTTGTCAGAACACATATCACAGCCGGAGGGGGGCACACGGTGGGCAGAAATATATCACAGCCGCCGGGCACGCAGTTGGCAGAACATAAGTATTGTATTAAGTACGACCTAAAGTAAATCGATCGATATCAATTGAAATATAGACCGATGTGTTTTCAAATGGTGGCAATGATGTCAAAAAGGCAGGAGGGCCAGGCATTAAGATCTTATCATCACATCATTGTTTATGAGGAATATATCATTTTTGCCGAATAACAATAGTATGTAGAAGTGCTTCATGTCTTTATGATGATTTATAATTGTTTAACTGGTTCGCACAAAAAAATGTCTTCGACTTCTGCTGCAATGACGGGTTTGTAATGTGTGTTGGTAATTCTCTAGAGTACGTTATGACGTGACATGTTTCATATCGGGAAAAATTGGGTATAGTAACAAAAACATAATAGGTATATTTCCAAGCGTTATGGATAATATACTAGTTTTAATGCAACTGTTACTAAGAATGATCAATTACCAAATGGAAAGAAACAATGCTATTGGAATCAATTTTAAAATGAATTGTTCTTAAAAAAGAGGAAATTATTCTTTCTATTAATCTATATTCAAAAATAAAATGTATTCTATCAAATTTGTTTACTATAATCTTAATTTTCATTTTACTGAAGGTTTTCAAATCTATTACATCTACAAAATATATGTACAATAGTACTAAAAACCAGTCTCATCCACAATCAATACGTTAAATATGAAATGCAATGATCAGTTGGCCAAACACTTAACCTGATTGGCGTGTCATTTACATAATGTATCTATTGTGTTTGTCCCGTGTTAAGTATATATAACACCTTGTCTGTGACCCTTTCCCTACACATTTTCCTTCACCATGCCCACACATTGAAGCCCAAGACAACCTAGACCCTCTGCATCATGCCCTTACTTCCTGCACCTAAAGCGACAAACGTTCCCTGCACAGTATCATTGTATAGACAATTGTCAAACACGGCTTTCCCGCACGATACCAGTTATATTAAAATTAACACTGAAAATGAAATGTACAAAGTACTTCTACCTGTGTGTGGGTAGATAGTTAACTGTGTCGTCGATATCAGTTAAGGAACTGTAGCAAATGACATAATGAACGATTCCATGGTTCTGTAGATAGTATAAAATTCACTACAATAGACATTGAAGCTAACAATGCTTATAAGTTGTCTGTTATACATATGTAAATTGTTAGAATGAAAACAAACTTTATTAATTCTAGGTCATATTGTGATGCAAATATTTAATATATTTACAGAACATTGTCAAACGAACGTTAATGTATATATTCACTGTATAACAAAGAAAAATACATGTTATCAATGTGGAGGTTATTGTTGGGCATCCATACCACTGATGTCTGAAGGCGCGACACTTCACCGGTATATTTGACATGTTTTTATTTGTATCTAGATTAAGCATTAGTAATTTATACAAAGTTAACAAGATGAACAAAATAACTTATCCTACAGAGAAAGTGAAATTGTAGAGTAATTTCTGGTTCAATCTATTTCTAACTTTGAACATGATATCCTCGCACCTTTTCGAATTATTCTGTGTTTTATTTGTTTTTGTGAATTTTCGAATAACGTCATTTTCGAAAAATTTTATTGGATGATACTGTTTACCAATAAAGAAAATATTGTCTTAATTGGTAGGTAGCTACTTATTCTACCATGTTTAACATTAGTTTTATTCAGAAAATGCAATGGAAACAACATCTTTTATACTTTCTGTATAATTAATTATACATATTGTATTAGAGACGTATACAGAATATTTGTTTCCACAAATTTAAGCAAGATGTCATATATTGAATTCATTATGCTAATTTACCATTTTAAACACGAGGAGGGTTTTGTGTAACAGACATGTCTACAGTAAAATGTAAACGATAAAATCCCAAATGATACGCTGAGACATATTCATGGAGCAGCATACACCTGCTGTGTACATACCTGAATAAGTTACACGCATTACTCGATAGTTTCTCTTTGCTACCTGTCACGTTAAAAGTCATACCCATATGGAGGTAAAAGTCATACCCATATGGAGGTAACAGTCATTACCATATGGATGTGAAACTCTTTGTTTTTACCAGTCTTTTTATTGAACAGTCACGTAACGTTTTCTGTACAGATACATTCGTTGTGACTTTATTATTTGTCGCAATTGTGTCCCTATCTCGAACAGGAAATATATGGTTTGCCGCATACGTTTTGGACTTTATGGTTCACAAAGCTCACCAATTTCGAAGTGATAGAATGTCATGTTTATCTTAATTCAGTGCATTATTTGTTTATTCTTCAATCTTATATTTTAAAAAATCCGTTTATCACCTATCATACTGTATAACCTCGACCCTAAGTCGAAAAACTTCCCTTTTCCTCGGTTAAGCTCGGTTAACCTCGAGTCTAAGTCGGAAAGCTTCGTGTTCTCCTCAGGTTACCTCGGATAAGCTTGAGACTAAGTCGGAAAGCTCCGCGTTATCCACATTTAACCTTGGGTAACATCGACTAAGTCGGAAAGCATCGCGTTCTCCTCGTGGTTCACCTCATGATCAGTTAACCTTGTGTCAAATGCAGAAAGTTTCGCGTTCTCCTCGGTTAATCTCGTGTCAAATGCAGAAAGCTTCGCATTCTCATCGGTTAATCTCGTGTCAAACGCGGAAAGCTTCGCGTTCTCCTCGGTAAACCTGGGATAACCTCGAGTCCAAATCGGAAAGCTTCGCGTTCTCCTCGGTAAACCTCGGATAACCTCGATTCTAAGTCGGAAAGCTTCGCGTTCCCCTCGGTTAACCTCGTGTTGAATGCGGAAAGCTTCACGTTCTCCTTAGTAAACCTCGGATAACCTCGAGTCTAAATCGGAAAGCTTCGTATTCTCCTCTTTAAATCTCGGGTAACCTCGAGTCTAAGTCGGAAAGCTTCGCGTTCTCCATGGTTGACCTCGGGTAACCTCGAGTCTAAGTCGGAAAGCTTCGCGTTCCCCTCGGTAAACCTCGTGTCGAATGCGGAAAGCTTCACTTTCTCCTTAGTAAACCTCGGATAACCTCGAGTCTAAATCGGAAAGCTTCGTATTCTCCTCTTTAAATCTCGGGTAACCTCGAGTCTAAGTCGGACAGCCTTGCGTTCTCCATGGTTGACCTCGGGTAACCTCGAGTCTAAGTCGGATGGCTTCGCGTTATCCACGGTTAACCTCGGGTAAGCTCGAGTCTAAGTCGGAAAGCTTCGCGTTCTCCTCTTTAAACCTCAGATAACCTCGATTCTAAGTCGGAAAGCTTCGCGTTCCCCTCGGTTAACCTCGTGTCGAATGCGGAAAGCTTCACGTTCTCCTTAGTAAACCTCGGATAACCTCGAGTCTAAATCGGAAAGCTTCGTATTCTCCTCTTTAAATCTCGGGTAACCTCGAGTCTAAGTCGGAAAGCTTTGCGTTCTCCATGGTTGACTTCGGGTAACCTCGAGTCTAAGTCGGAAAGCTTCGCGTTATCCACGGTTAACCTCGGGTAAGCTCGAGTCTAAGTCGGAAAACTTCCCTTTTCCTCGGTTAAGCTCGGTTAACCTCGAGTCTAAGTCGGAAAGCTTCGTGTTCTCCTCAGGTTACCTCGGATAAGCTTGAGACTAAGTCGGAAAGCTCCGCGTTATCCACATTTAACCTTGGGTAACATCGACTAAGTCGGAAAGCATCGCGTTCTCCTCGTGGTTCACCTCATGATCAGTTAACCTTGTGTCAAATGCAGAAAGTTTCGCGTTCTCCTCGGTTAATCTCGTGTCAAATGCAGAAAGCTTCGCATTCTCATCGGTTAATCTCGTGTCAAACGCGGAAAGCTTCGCGTTCTCCTCGGTAAACCTGGGATAACCTCGAGTCCAAATCGGAAAGCTTCGCGTTCTCCTCGGTAAACCTCGGATAACCTCGATTCTAAGTCGGAAAGCTTCGCGTTCCCCTCGGTTAACCTCGTGTTGAATGCGGAAAGCTTCACGTTCTCCTTAGTAAACCTCGGATAACCTCGAGTCTAAATCGGAAAGCTTCGTATTCTCCTCTTTAAATCTCGGGTAACCTCGAGTCTAAGTCGGAAAGCTTCGCGTTCTCCATGGTTGACCTCGGGTAACCTCGAGTCTAAGTCGGAAAGCTTCGCGTTCCCCTCGGTAAACCTCGTGTCGAATGCGGAAAGCTTCACTTTCTCCTTAGTAAACCTCGGATAACCTCGAGTCTAAATCGGAAAGCTTCGTATTCTCCTCTTTAAATCTCGGGTAACCTCGAGTCTAAGTCGGACAGCCTTGCGTTCTCCATGGTTGACCTCGGGTAACCTCGAGTCTAAGTCGGATGGCTTCGCGTTATCCACGGTTAACCTCGGGTAAGCTCGAGTCTAAGTCGGAAAGCTTCGCGTTCTCCTCTTTAAACCTCAGATAACCTCGATTCTAAGTCGGAAAGCTTCGCGTTCCCCTCGGTTAACCTCGTGTCGAATGCGGAAAGCTTCACGTTCTCCTTAGTAAACCTCGGATAACCTCGAGTCTAAATCGGAAAGCTTCGTATTCTCCTCTTTAAATCTCGGGTAACCTCGAGTCTAAGTCGGAAAGCTTTGCGTTCTCCATGGTTGACTTCGGGTAACCTCGAGTCTAAGTCGGAAAGCTTCGCGTTATCCACGGTTAACCTCGGGTAAGCTCGAGTCTAAGTCGGAAAACTTCGCGTTCTTCTTGGTAAACCTCTAGTAACCTAGAGTCTAAGTCGGAAAACTTCGCGTTTGCCAAGGTTAACCTCGGGTTATATATAACCTCGAGTTTAAGTCTGAAAACTTCGCGTTCTCCTTGGCAAATCTCGTATCATACTTGGTTAATCTCTTCTTTTTTTGTTTTTTTTACTTGCCTTGAGTCAGATAAACGTGATACTCAACTATCACTTTTGGAGAAATGTCTTCAGCAATGAACGCACTATGGCAGAAAAACCATATAATACTATGGGAAATCAGCTGGAACTTAGATCTTATATCTCTGTATGATGTTGTACTGGTAATACCACGACTGGGAATCCCCTTACACCATAGATCACATACTAAATGTAAATGTCTTTATCAGATTTGTTATATTGTTTCATTATGTTTCATTTATTGTCAATAATCAACATTATTTCAAATGCAAATAAACCTATTTATGAAGTCGTACTGAAGTCCTTCGAGTTTTCTATCAGATTTGATATGTGAATAATGGTAACTTATAGATGGGGGGGGGGGGCAAAAATTTTTTTAACCTTAAATTTTACGCACTAAACAAATCGTATGCCATCTCCGCAAAATTAGGCAATAATTATCATTTCAACATCCCATGATAATTTTGATAATTTATGTAGTACAAAATAAGTTATTTACGCAAATCAGGATATACATGTATTATTTATGGCAAAACATGAATCACCAGGCCCGGCCAGGATTTTCGAAAGGGCGGGGGGTCCATTTTTTTTTTTTTTTTACGAAGGGTCTGAGGGGCCGCCCAGCGGGTCCAGGGCAGCGCCCTGATAGGGTGTTCAAGGGAGTCCAAGCCCTCCGCGGAAAATGAATATAGCACATTTCAAATAATTCGGGATCAGGCGCGGATCCAGGAGTTTTCGAAAGGGGGTCCAGCAATAAAGTGATCATGCGAGCGCCGTATGCGCGAGCCGATTTTTTTCCCCTTTTTGCGAGAGGTCTGGGGGCCGCCCAGCGGGTCCCAGGGTAGCGAAGCACCCCTGTGGATCTGCAATCGAAAGGGGGGGGGGGGGGGGGGGGGGCAGTAATTTAGTGATAAAGCGAGCGCCGTAGGCGTGAGCCGAATTTTTTTTGTATTTCCTCGTACCTGTCGGTAATTAGTATCACTCTATTCACGTTAAAACCGCGCATTCTTATTCATGTTGTGTTTCTGTCTTGTTCTCATTATGAACTCAATTAACTTCACAAATTATCATCAACTTATTGAATCTATGTGATGAAGTTAAGCAAAATTTCGTATTAAGATATAAATTTTGACTTACCAGGCTATTGCAGACGACCGACACACATGTCTGAGGATTGATATACTAGTATAAAAGTCGGAATGTTCCGGATATACAAGATAAAGTTTTTATCGTTGCCTTCAAGAAAACATTATCGGTTCGAAAATATACAGATATTTATCGAAATGAATATATAAATTCGTGTTTTTCCCCTTTTTTAGATTTTGGATGTCAAAAAGTGGGGGGGCAAAAAGATATGTTTGCCCCCCCCCCCCCCCCCCCCCCCCACTGAAAAAATTGGAGGGGCAATTGCCCCCCCCCCTGCCCCCCCCCCCCCCCCCCCCCGCTTCCTACGCCACTGACAATTAAAACTTAACAAAACTAGCATGTATATTCTCTAGAACATCTACTTTAACAGATATTCCGAATTAAATTTCAAATGAGCCCTATTCCAAACAACGATTATAGTGACAACGTATTAATGAATATTTTGACGTCATGATTTCTCTGATCAGATTATTCGATTTACACTTTCCTCTTACTGATTGGTGTCTATCACTGTATCGGAGCATACCGAACGCAAACAAAACCGCAGTGAATATAAAGTGTCAAAGAAGAGCACGTGGAACAATCAGTTTGTAGAAATAAATAGAGAACACCGACATACAAACGGAACCGTAATTTTAACTAAAAATAGATAAAGCGAGACCAAAATACAAAGAAACTATAGATTTTTATGGTAAAAATAAAAATACATTATGATGATATCATCGTCAGTCCTTGAAATGTGTGTCTGCAAGGGAATTGACAGATTATTTAATTTAAATCGGAACCAATGACAACAGCACAACAGTCGACAACATGACACAAACATGGGACCCTAGTTTCATCATATGTTGTCGCGATAACTACTGACATCAATATTTTAGATAAATAATTTTTACTGGTGGTAAACATTGTAAATACAGTCAATCATTATAATTCTGAGAGAGTTACAAAAGTTACCTATATCGAAATGTAGGTTTTATAAACAAATTGTGCGATATGTCCGTGGAGACGTATGATGACATGATTGTTATAAAAATGGTAAGGAAATACGAAATAGATTAATTAGAGCTACTAAACCTGTGACACTAAAGTTTCCTCGTGATTGGTGGACACGTGAGTAGAGGTTCCCTGGGAGAAATCAATCACCTTTACAGGACGTCACACACAAATGGTTGGTCGGTCGTTGTTATTGCTGTTGTTTAACGTCATTTACACACGATTTCATTTAAGGACGGTGCCTGGGTGACTGGAGCCAATTGGAAATGTCATTTTACTGAAAAGTTATCTCGCTGCATATTGGCAACGCTATCTGTCCATTGCACCGACACCGGAAGGGCCAGTTTTATTCTCTTGAGCATTCTGTCTTTGCTGTGAGTCAAGCCTTCATCACAGAGACGAACGCTCAGCTGCAAAAGCGAAGTTGTTTATGAAGAAGAGAAAAGATCCCAATTAGTCTCCCTCTACGAATCATACAATATGGACAGTACATTCTCACAATATTGACAGTACATTCTCACAATATGGACAGTACATTCTCACAATATGGACAGTACATTCTCACAGTATGGACAGTACATTCTCACAATATGGACAGTACATTCTCACAATATGGACAGTACATTCTCACAATATGGACAGTACATTCTCACAATATGGACAGTACATTCTCACAATATGGACAGTACATTCTCACTTACAACGCCACCAAAGACAAGTGTATGATAGTCGGATTATTGACAATGCGAGAAACTACTGTCCGAATTACTAGAGCCGTGTTTGTCGACGTATCGATGTGATGTGACATGATGTTGCAAAGTATTTCAGAAGTAGTATTTTAGGTCATCTCACCCGAGGGGCCACGATCACCTATACTCATTGTCCTTCGTCCGTCGTCGCACCATCTGCGTAAAACTTTTCAAACTTCTTCTCAAGTTCTAATGGTTGGTTGAGCTGAAACTTGTCTGGAATCATCATGGGATGGTCCTGACCGATTGTTGTTATTTTTCGAGTATGTAATGACAGCCATCTTTTAAAACTTCTCCATTTCAACTGGTGCTCTAGAGCTGGAAAATGGTGAGGGTGTTAAGGACGGGAAGCCAACAAAGTGTTCTTATTTTTTGAAGTGGTAAAAACTTTGAGTTGGCAGCCACGGCAGCCATTATGTAACATGATTCCACAATCATGCCGTTCCTGAGCAACACCTATTTTAAATTTCATCTCAAGTTTCATTGGTGGGATTGAACTGAAAATTGTCTGAAATGATCCTGAGATTGGCCTGACCATGTGTAGTTGTTTTTCGGGTAGATCCAAAATCAAATATGGCCGCCATGGCAGCCATCTTAAAAACATAGTTTAAACTTCACAACTTTTGCAGGTGTCATTGAGCTGTAAGACGTGTGTATGTTACTTGTGTGTAGGACGTGTGTATGCTCTTGTGTGTAGGACGTGTGTACGTTACTTGTATGTAGGACGTGTGTATGTTACTTGTGTGTAGGACGTGTGTATGTTACTTGTGTGTAGGACGTGTGTACGTTACTTGTCTGTAGGACGTGTGTATGTTACTTGTCTGTAGGACGTGTGTGTTACTTGTGTGTAGGACGTGTGTATGCTCTTGTGTGTAGGACGTGTGTACGTTACTTGTATGTAGGACGTGTGTATGTTACTTGTGTGTAGGACGTGTGTATGTTATTTGTCTGTAGGACGTGTGTACGTTACTTGTCTGTAGGACGTGTGTACGTTACTTGTGTTAAGGACGTGTGTATGCTCTTGTGTGTAGGACGTGTGTACGTTACTTGTATGTAGGACGTGTGTATGTTACTTGTGTGTAGGACGTGTGTATGTTACTTGTATGTAGGACGTGTGTATGTTACTTGTGTGTAGGACGTGTGTATGTTACTTGTCTGTAGGACGTGTGTACGTTACTTGTCTGTAGGACGTGTGTACGTTACTTGTGTGTAGGACGTGTGTACGTTACTTGTGTGTAGGACGTGTGTATGCTCTTGTGTGTAGGGCGTGTGTACGTTACTTGTATGTAGGACGTGTGTATGTTACTTGTTTGTAGGACGTGTGTATGTTACTTGTATGTAGGACGTGTGTATGTTACTTGTGTGTAGGACGTGTGTATGTTACTTGTCTGTAGGACGTGTGTACGTTACTTGTCTGTAGGACGTGTGTACGTTACTTGTGTGTAGGACGTGTGTACGTTACTTGTCTGTAGGACGTGTGTACGTTACTTGTGTGTAGGACGTGTGTATGCTCTTGTGTGTAGGACGTGTGTACGTTATTTGTATGTAGGACGTGTGTACGTTACTTGTCTGTAGGACGTGAATGTTACTTGTGTGTAGGACGTGTGTATGTTACTTGTGTGTAGGACGTGTGTATGTTACTTGTGTGTAGGACGTGTGTACGTTACTTGTGTGTAGGACGTGTGTACGTTACTTGTGTGTAGGACGTGTGTACGTTACTTATGTGTAGGACGTGTGTACGTTACTTGTATGTAGGACGTGTGTATGTTACTTTTGTGTAGGACGTGTGTACGTTACTTGTATGTAGGACATGTGTACGTTACTTGTATGTAGGACGTGTGTACGTTACTTGTGTGTAGGACGTGTGTACGTTACTTGTGTGTAGGACGTGTGTACGTTACTTGTGTGTAGGACGTGTGTATGTTACTTTTGTGTAGGACGTGTGTACGTTACTTGTATGTAGGACATGTGTACGTTACTTGTATGTAGGACGTGTGTACGTTACTTGTGTGTAGGACGTGTGTACGTTACTTGTGTGTAGGACGTGTGTATGTTACTTGTGTGTAGGACGTCTGTATGTTACTTGTGTGTAGGACGTGTGTAGGTTACTTGCATGTAGGACGTGTGTATGTTACTTGTCTGTAGGACGTGTGTACGTTACTTGTGTGTAGGACGTGTGTATGCTCTTGTGTGTAGGACGTGTGTACGTTATTTGTATGTAGGACGTGTGTACGTTACTTGTCTGTAGGACGTGTATGTTACTTGTGTGTAGGACGTGTGTATGTTACTTGTGTGTAGGACGTGTGTATGTTACTTGTGTGTAGGACGTGTGTACGTTACTTGTGTGTAGGACGTGTGTACGTTACTTGTGTGTAGGACGTGTGTACGTTACTTATGTGTAGGACGTGTGTACGTTACTTGTATGTAGGACGTGTGTATGTTACTTTTGTGTAGGACGTGTGTACGTTACTTGTATGTAGGACATGTGTACGTTACTTGTATGTAGGACGTGTGTACGTTACTTGTGTGTAGGACGTGTGTACGTTACTTGTGTGTAGGACGTGTGTACGTTACTTGTGTGTAGGACGTGTGTATGTTACTTTTGTGTAGGACGTGTGTACGTTACTTGTATGTAGGACATGTGTACGTTACTTGTATGTAGGACGTGTGTACGTTACTTGTGTGTAGGACGTGTGTACGTTACTTGTGTGTAGGACGTGTGTATGTTACTTGTGTGTAGGACGTCTGTATGTTACTTGTGTGTAGGACGTGTGTATGTTACTTGTATGTAGGACGTGTGTATGTTACTTGTGTGTATGACGTGTGTACGTTACTTGTGTGTAGGACGTGTGTATGTTACTTGTGTGTAGGACGTGTGTATGTTACTTGTGTGTAGGACGTGTGTATGTTACTTGTGTGTAGGGCATGTGTATGTTACTTGTCTGTAGGACGTGTGTATGTTACTTGTGTGTAGGACGTGTGTATGTTACTTGTGTGTAGGACATATGTATGTTACTTGTGTGTAGGACGTGTGTATGTTACTTGTATGTAGGACGTGTGTTTGTTACTTGTATGTAGGACGTGTGTTTGTTACTTGTATGTAGGACGCGTGTATGTTACTTAAGCATTGAACTGCTTTCATTTGGAAGTTATGGGCTGATGAATGCCAACTGGACGAAGGCAAATTTAATGAAGCGCACTAGCGCTTCATGTTGAATTTGCCTTTGTCCAGTTGACATTCATCAGCCCATAACTTCCAAATGAGAGCAATTCAATGCTTATATTTACATTTGACAACGAATTTGAAAGACTATATCCAGGAATTTTACTCTGATAATGAATAAACAAATTATTATCGTCAAAGACGGAACAGCCTTTTCAACAGCCATATTTCGTTATCGCCGAAGTTACAATTATGACGTCACTATAATACTGACGTCATAATAAAGATTTGGAAGTTATGGACTCATAACTTGCAAGTGAACTTGGTAGAGTTATATAGTGGGGCTGCAGTGTAAATGTAAATATTTGTGTGTAGGACGTGTGTACGTTACTTGTGTGTAGGACGTGTGTACGTTACTTTTGTGAAAGACGTGTGTATGTTACTTGTATGTAGGACGTGTGTATGTTACTTGTGTGTAGGACGTGTGTATGTTACTTGTGTGTAGGACATGTGTACGTTACTTGTCTGTAGGACGTGTGTATGTTACTTGTCTGTAGGACGTGTGTATGTTACTTGTATGTAGGACGTGTGTTTGTTACTTGTATGTAGGACGTTTGTATGTTAGTTGTATGTAGGACGCGTGTATGTTACTTGTGTGTAGGACGTGTGTACGTTACTTGTGTGTAGGACGTGTGTATGTTACTTGTGTGTAGGACGTGTGTATGTTACTTGTGTGTAGGACGTGTGTATGTTACTTGTGTGTAGGACGTGTGTATGTTACTTGTGTGTAGGACGTGTGTATGTTACTTGTGTGTAGGACGTGTGTATGTTACTTGTGTGTAGGACGTGCATATGTTACTTGTGTGTAGGACGTGTGTACGTTACTTGTGTGTAGGACGTGTGTATGTTACTTGTGTGTAGGACATGTGTATGTTACTTGTGTGTAGGACGTGTGTATGTTACTTGTGTGTAGGACGTGTATATGTTACTTGTGTGTAGGACGTGTGTATGTTACTTGTGTGTAGGACGTGCGTTTGTTACTTGTGTGTAGGACGTGTGTATGTTACTTGTGTGTAGGACGTGTGTATGTTACTTGTGTGTAGGACGTGTGTATGTTACTTGTGTGCATGACGTGTGTATGTTACTTGTGTGTAGGACATGTGTATGTTACTTGTGTGTAGGACAAGTGTATGTTACTTGTGTGTATGACGTGTGTTTGTTACTTGTGTGTAGGACGTGTGTATGTTATTTGTCTGTAGGACATGTGTACATTACTTGTGTGTAGGACGTGTGTATGTTACTTGTCTGTAGGACGTGTATATGTTACTTGTGTGTAGGACGTGTGTAGGTTACTTGTATGTAGGACGTGTGTATGTTACTTGTGTGCATGACGTGTGTATGTTACTTGTGTGTAGGACATGTGTATGTTACTTGTGTGTAGGACGTGTGTATGTTACTTGTGTGCATGACGTGTGTTTGTTACTTGTGTGTAGGACGTGTGTATGTTATTTGTCTGTAGGACATGTGTACATTACTTGTGTGTAGGACGCGTGTATGTTACTTGTCTGTAGGACGTGTGTATGTTACTTGTGTGTAGGACGTGTGTAGGTTACTTGTATGTAGGACGTGTATATGTTACTTGTGTGTAGGACGTGTGTATGTTACTTTTGTGTAGGACATGTGTATGTTACTTGTGTGTAGGACGTGTGTATGTTACTTGTGTGTAGGACGTGTGTATGTTACTTGTGTGTAGGACGTGTGTATGTTACTTGTATGTATGACGTGTATGTTACTTGTGTGTATGACGTGTGTATGTTACTTGTGTGTAGGACGTGTGTATGTTACTTGTGTAGGACGTCTGTATGTTACTTGTGTGTAGGACGTGTGTATGCTACTTGTGTGTAGGACGTGTGTATGTTACTTGTGTGTATGACGTGTGTATCTTACTTGTGTGTATGACGTGTGTATCTTACTTGTGTGTAGGACGTGTGTATGTTACTTGTGTAGGACATGTGTATGTTACTTGTGTGTAGGACGTGTGTATGCTACTTGTGTGTATGACGTGTGTATGTTACTTGTGTGTATGACGTGTGTATCTTACTTGTGTGTAGGACGTGTGTATGCTACTTTTGTGTAGGACGTGTGTACATTACTTGTTTGTAGGACGTGTGTATGTTACTTGTATGTAGGACGTGTGTATCTTACTTGTGTGTAGGACGTGTGTACGTTACTTGTATGTAGGACGTGTGTATGTTACTTGTGTGTAGGACGTGTGTATGTTACTTGTGTGTAGGACGTGTGTATGTTACTTGTGTGTAGGACGTGTGTGTGTTACTTGTGTGTAGGACGTGTGTATGTTACTTGTGTGTAGGACGTGTGTTTGTTACTTGTGTGTAGGACATATGTATGTTACTTGTTTGTTACATGTCTGTGGGACGTCCGTGTGTTACTTGTTTTGTGTGTTATTTTGAGGTGTTTAATCCTTTCCAGGACTTTAATTCCTTTTTGCTAGATATGAAAATATGAAGTTTCAATTTCACCCTTTTATGTTGTAAGGCTAATTAATCACCAGATAACAAACAATTCATCAGTGTAAAGCTTATTTAAAATGTAATATTTGGGAAGACATTGTTTAGATGAATTATTAAATGTGCATACCAAGGCTGGACTCGGCGGGGATATCGCCAGCCTATACGTGGGCACAGTTAAGTCTGTCTACATGGTGATAATAATTGTTGTAAACATTTAAAATTTAGAATGTAATAGTGTTGTTCTTACCTATAAGTAATTCGGTTTAAACCCGCCAGGAAAGAGAAGGCATGTTCTTTAAGGGAGGTCATCCTGTTCTTTGTCGGTTTGATATTATCATCTGAACACTTTACTGACTTCTGACGTTTTCCGTCGTTTTCATCCTATTTTTATACCGGAAGTTCCTTTAAATATTTCTGTTTAGTTTCAATTAAATGTCATACAATAATGGTTAAGATGTGTGGTGATACCTAGCATGTTCCGTGATAATAGTCTCACTTTAAAACTCTGGATTGGTTTACAGATGCAGTGTTTTACCGTAATCTGCATCTCTGGTAGAGTTAGTTTACATAGCTGTCAGAACGAACAAAATGCACGCGCGATCACTGTGATGTAACCTACTTCTTGTATAGCGCGTGCATTTATTTACAGAGTATATGAAACACAAGAGCCTAATATGAGTAACTTGATTCATAGAATGATTTGGGTCTGTATTTCATTTGCAATAAAATATATTAAGAGTCATCAATAGCTGTTATTTTGATAAATATAGCTAATTGCTTCCTTTTGTAAAAGTGTGCGTTCCTGTTTCCTGTCTGACATTGACGGATGACTCCTTATCAATATTATTTTCCAAAAGAAAATCATAATGTTTCGCTTTTAGTTCTTAATTATAACGTTGAAATAAGTGTTGTGTTTATGCGAGATACTGTAAATGTAATCTATATGTGGTGCGGTTTCCTTTATTTCAAATCATATTAAACTGCAATTAACTTTAAAAAAAAAAATCAAATGTAAAGTTCTGCATACATACTGCGTAGACTTTTATCTTTCCATTGGTTCACATCTATGTCTATACCTCAAATTGCTATGCTAACTTTCTTAATATGTAAACCGGAAAATGTTTAACACGAAAACAAAAAGATAAACAAGTTAAGATGTTATATATACCCTGATGGTATTATTTCTGAACCACAACATCGTGACCCTCAATACCACACTAACAGACGATGCTACTAACCGAAATGGTACCATTAAATTATAATCACTACTTAATCTTATTTACTCATCTTCTGTTAAGTTTCTAAAAAGAATATGCTTTTGAATAAAGCTAAAATATTTCATAATATGTTGTACCTAGCTAAAAATAGCATTCCGTGGTTGTAAAATTGTTTATTAAAGTGACGTTTTGATCTCTCAGAGTGGCCATTTAAACTAGAGGGATCACATCAGGGCTGTGGTAGTGATCATTATCTTTCAGAATTTCAACCAACTTTGAACCCTTGTGTAGCCTGTCTTGTGTAAGTTGTTCTATCAAAGACGCCGATTCTGTTAGTTCCATTAACTCAAGCTAACATCAGTGTTTCAGACAAGGAGTGAATCACCTACCTAATTCATATCAAAACACCAAAGATATTCTATTCATAAAATCATTTTTTTCCCATATGAGCTAGTAACATACCTGCAATATCTGAATGGTATTTTAACAGTCCATTAGATTGTAGATGTTGTGTAGATATATATCCAGGCAATACGTAAAACCTAGCATAGCACGAACAGACAGACAATATAAGGTACAAAACCGTGACAACACACAGAAACAATATCTACAATATAGAGATAAACAACAATATATACAGTATAGTGACGACACCTACAGGCAATATATACAGTATAGTGACGACACCAACAGACAATATATACAGTATAGTGACGACACCTACAGACAATATATAAAGTATAGTGACGACACCAACAAACAATATCTAAAATATAGCGAAACCAGAAAATGTATACAGTATAGTGACGACGCCAACATACAATATATACAGTATAGTGACGACACCAACATACAATATATACAGTATAGTGACGACACCTACAGACAATATATACAGTATAGTGACGACACCAACAAACAATATCTAAAATATAGCGAAACCAGACAATATATACAGTATAGTGACGACGCCAACATACAATATATACAGCATAGTGACGACACCAACATACTGTATATACATTATAGTGACGACACCAACACACAATATATACAGTATAGTGACGACACCAACATACAATATATACAGTATAATGACGACACCAAAAGACAATATATACAGTATAGTGACGACACCAACAGACAATATATACAGTATAGTGACGACACCTACAGACTATACATTATAATGACGACACCAACAGACAATATTATTCTGGATTACCTGCCTTGGTACCATTTCTCTCCGCTAGGCTGCGCTCATGAACAGTTTTTTCGAAGCGAAGCCTAGCGGAGAGAAGAAATACTACGGCAAGTAATCCAGTCTACAGACAATATACAATGTTATTATGATACGCAAAGCTAAAAGGTGTACAGCAGAGAAAAACAAAACAAAAATCAGAACGTTTACATAAGATACAAGAGGGATATTTCGTTCTTTTGTAAAGCATAGTTATCCGGTCTTGTCATCAGGAAATGGTCCTTGTTTGTAAAGAAACGTTATAAATTTGTAAAAAACGACGTAATTTTCTCGTACAAAGTAATGACATAATAACCAATATCTGTTGACAAGAGTAGATAACTCTACATAGCAGCAAAAAGACGGAACAGACGACCAAAATAATCTGAGAAATTACCTAAAACATTACTGCTAAAAAGTGAAAATACTGACTTGTACTCTAAAGCAAAACCGATAGCGCATGGGATTTTATGCTTAAAACAAATATTGGCAAGGAAACTGTAGCAAAAAGCATGAGAGAGGTAACGACTTCTGCTTCATTGACACTTCCTATATTAATCATAGACAAATCTAGTCAATGTCACGTCCTCAAAAGATGTACCGGGATAGTGACAATGAGGCTATCAGTCTTGCCACACGAGTATCGAGCACGTATAATTTAATAGCCAACAAAGCCATACAGATACCACATACTTCATACCTTACTGAACCAATCCCCCATTTTAGAAATATTCGTTAACTGATGGAAATCCTTTCCAAGTAATTGAAGAAGCCTTGCAGAATTTATAGAAAATTCCTTTGCAAAAAAATGCTTTCCTATTGAATTTTTTTAAGTTAATGAGTTGATGAAACCGGGGAAGGAGATAATTGTATTTCGTTAGGACGGCGTACAATTGTGTTATGAGCCCATATTCTTAACAGAAGACACATTTTAGTAAATTATTTCCATGATTGATCAAGCTCTACGAAGTCCATCACATCCATATTCGATCAATTCCAGTGTTGTCACACAACTGTAACTGATTTGCTATTTTCCAGAGTTTGATAGCGGCTCTATTCCGCTACCAGCATTAAAGCGTTGTTTAACATTTTAATCAGCTTAAAAACAGCCGATATCAATATCATAAACAGGTCATCTTAAAGGTTAGAATAAACATTTTCTTAGGAAGAGGATGACGTCTGTTATCGTGATGACAACTGCAGAATTGTTTAAGAATAGCACAGTATTGGTACAGAAATTTAAGTTGACAACAGAAATGTCCAGAAAAAAACATTGCAAACATGTTTTCTTTTAAATATGTATTGTTGTAATGTAGGAACAACGTGGATAAGTGCACCAGAGAGAAATTAAAATATAGAAAACTTATCCATGCCGATATCATTATATACTATATGTGATGACTGGGAGGTTCCCCGTCCTATTAGTCGGCAGTTATTCGTACTGCGTGTACTATACATAGACATGCCTTAATGACACGGGAAACAGCTTCACTGAAGAATTAAGGAAAAGCATTCACATATAAAACACAAACTCTAGTGCCATAAAGTACAGGAAAATAAATTGATAGTGTCCATGATTTTTTATTTGTCAAAATTGTGATGACGTTTTCCTCTACAAATTGCCTACTTTATCGAACACACAGCCAGTATCATCAGGAATGTTAATTGCAGTAAAGGATTGTTGCTCACACACCTTTACTGAAAACTACGTCAGACACTTCATTTTTAAAAATACCAACGTACTTTTTTATTATTGATTCCATATCTTATTGTAGGTTTAGATTAATCACGATTTACTTTAATTGTTTGTATTCTAACATCTCAAAGAAAATAATTCACACTGCACCCTTTATTTATCAAATAAAATATAAGTACACCTTCGACTCCTGTTTTTCAATAACCTGTCGTGCGTTAAGAAGGTAAGTAGCCTTACAATTAACTTGGAGTCAAAGCCACATTCCATCAATGTATTATCCCTCCAGTCATTCATGGTATTTTGTAATAAGAAATTCCTTTCATCGCATCATTTCTTCAAATTAGATGTATTCACGAATGACTGGTATTAAGTTTATCATATGGCTGTCCTGTTATCCTGTCAAATGTTTTGGAAATAGAAGTAAATTCTACAACGACTGTGTACACACAATGCTATGACCCACAGTTATGATCATTACGATTCATTAGAATGATTACCAATGCTCCCTAAAACATTCGTGTGTAATCCATGTGTGCTGGCGAGATGCCTACCATTTAAACAAGATGACCGAGAGTGGTATTGAGTATAAACTAATGTTTTAAAACCTGCAGTTTTGGCTGTCAGTCCTTAAGCTATTCCCATTAAACGTTTTAAACACAATAATGGAACGCTTTGAAGTTAATTGAGCATTGGGTTGGCTTTTGTATCGTTAAATAGAAACTTTCGAAATGACGTTTTCTATTTTTTAAAGCCGTAATTATCCTTAACCATTCCGTAATCAGCCGTCTCGGTATTTATTGTATTCTAACACGAGGTAGGTTTGCTTCGAGTAATGTTGGCTGGAGATTTTTAAAACCCAAAAATCTTACTACATGCTCGTTTTTGTAGAAAATTAGCCTTCATTTAATTGATCAGATATGCGGATTACGGAAGCGCCATCTTTAAACTACCGGTATTACACGTACCTGAACATCAGAAACATTTTACAAATTACACGGAGCTGTAGTGTTACTTAGTAGATGTTACCATCTCCATAAACATTTACCGGTCCTTAAAATACAGGGTAACCAATTACACAGCTGTATACTGAGATAGTGTTCATTTAAAATTGTTCATCATTTTCAACATGAAGATATGTTATTTAATTAGCTGTGATTGATTTACATAGATAATTAATACCTGCCGATGTTTATGAAGGTATCGACAACCTAAAGGGAGCAGTGTAGCTGTACTTTAACATCTCGCGCGCTCGTGTAGCCGATGGGTGCTGATACATTGTAGATACATCAAGGCACGTGTTTCCCGCCAGTCGTCACGTGGTATTGACAGGTACAAATTATGCAATTAACGCATAATCCGACTCGTATGGTGCTAATTATCCGGCTTTGTTTGAAACGAATTGTTTTATTGTTGCAGGCTCCCTATAATGCTAGTATTTACAAAACGTGTTTATAATCATCGGCTATTGTAAAAGAGGTTTGTCATTATTTTCCCATTCATGCAATAAAAAAGGGAAGTTTTTTTTCAAAAAAGGATCTATTAAAATGTCGGAGGTGATTCGTTACTCCAGAGTTTGTTACAAGAAACATGCTTATCTTGATAGTTTTGTCCAATTGACTAATTATGATTCACCTAATTATGTAGGTATTGTTCCGATAAGGCGTCTATCTCGGATTCCGGAAACAGGAGACGTTCTTATCGACATGCCATTGGATGTTTGATACTGATTCTGTTGTTTTTATATTAGTTAACTGTTTGATATTTTTCTATTGTTTCAAATTGGCATGTTTTGTAACACATTAACAATAGATTACCATTGTTTGGCTATTGTTGTCGTGTTGTTAACATTTAGAGAGTGAATATATCTGGTGACTGCACGACTGGTACAGCGAAAGAACCACTATATTTAACTATTAAACAGGTCTATGTCCTATAACTCTCACAGCATTGTAGATAATTTGAATAACATACATTATTATTAATTAGGGGATAGTAAGTTGTTTTGAGTGGCTATACTGGCGATTAGAACATGAAATTTGGTTTGAACTAGAGACCGATAGGTCGAGAGTTTAAACCAAATTTCATGTTCTAATCGCCAGTATAGCCACGGAAAACAACGTACTATCCCCATTCTAACACGTTTACTATCGCATATATTTAGAAACATTGTTTTACAGCGCTACAAGTACGCTGTTAAGTACTCTGTGACCTCCGTTAGTGACGTGTCATACTGTGGCGGATTGACCAATCAGAGAGAAGCTATCAAAGTCGGTCAATTGGCCACGCCCATGCTGGCGAGAGCTCGGTCTGTATGTTAACGAAGCGGGGTATTTGGATTGTTGTGAAAGTCCTGTTTCCGAAGATTTAAAGACATATTTGGATTTACGCAGTATGCTTAACGACATGTGCATTTTAACAAAGTCAGAGTTGACGTGTTTCTACAGGCTCAACCGTTATGTGAAGTTGTGTGCACTTGTTCCATTTCATTTCGGATTTTACTTGACCTTAGATGCTTAAACACGGAAGAAATGAACGTTTCAATCAATAAATGACGGTAAGAATGATGTTAACGATTTTTGTTAAATTTATTAAGTTAATTCATTCCATTCGATTTCTTCACTTTCCATTCCAATATCACGGGTCATCAATCATAAATGTTGCAGTGTTGAATTTCGCTACAAGTCGAACTTGACGCCATATTGTTTTGATTAGAAACGGGGCGTGGCTTAACACGACAGATCATGGTTCTATCGCAGATTAGAAGTCGGTCCGCAACCAATCAAAACACGCGTTGCAAACGAATCGTGTTAGAATATGTCTATAATTCTGTGAAAACTTTCAAGAGAGGTCAGTTGAGAGGTTATATTATTTCCGTTTTAGATTTAACGTTTTGTTATAGTCCATCTATAACAGTTTTATCACATTCAAAAGTAACAGCGATGTCAACGGGGCATGTTCTTGTAAAAGAGAAGCAACCGTTTCCGGAAAAATTATAATTCGTGGAATTAAGCACAAAATCATCAATTAAATTTTAATATTTCAATCAATACATCCCACCATATGGATATTCACCACTTTTACAATATATCTACATAATTTCTTATGAGTTACATTGTTCAAACGGGTTTTTTTTCAATCCGGTAGCACGCATTTGCGTGACGTCAATTTCCTTAAAGAAATGATTACACAACGAATTATTTCAGCTTGGTAAACTTCGTTAGAAATAAACTTGGCTTCCGACAGGTATTGGAAAATCAGCTAATATATTCTAATTTCTCTACCAATATATTGCCACTTATCAGACAGCGAATTTTTGACGAAGATCACCAACATTTGCAATATTTGCTAGAGTCATTCTCAGAATATCATACATACAAACATTTGATAGATATGCTACTTTACTGTTTGATAGGTAGAATATATTCTAAAAATATAGAATTTGTAAGCCTAGAATACGAGTATATGTTCATTGTTTATCAATTGAAGTTTGCTGTTGGTCCATACAAAAGTACCCCAACATCAAGACGATTCTGTACAACGTGAACTATGAGACAATCAATCGAAGACAAATACCATTTTATCCCTGAATGCTATACCAATATTTAAAGAAGAAATATATCAAAAGTAACTATTGGAAAACCCCATCTGTGTTTAAATTGACCCAGTTATTTAGAGTAGAAATGTCAAAGAACTATGGTATCTGACTGGGAAGATACATATAGTAACAAATACTATTGTAAAATGTAATATACATCACATACTCTATGTTTAGCAGTGCCTTAAGCTGTCAATCAGTATCACATGTAGTTGCCTTATTGACTGATATAAAGCAAGAGTAACAGGTTCAGGATTAAAAATTAAAAAAAACAAGATTGTTGATACCTAGGAGGAAACAGAGAAAACTATAATAGGTCGGAAGTAATGTCAAAACCTGAATGAGGAGGTGCAATAGCCCCACAGATTAACTTTTTCACAATTTCTAAAATTTCATTTCATTTAAAAAAAAATAGAAGTCAGTACTTGTGTATTTTCTGTACGTTGTCGTTAGTTGTAAACAAGCATGCACGGTATTGCCCCACACCAGCCCCCACTAAAAATAGTAACAGTGACCTTGACCTTGACTTTGACCCCAAAAACCCTTAAACTCGATCTTCATATTGAAGTTACATACCAACTTTCACTAACACACCTTGAAGTATGGCTTAGAAAAGTGCTGAAAACTGAGTGGACGGACGGACTGACAGACAGACAGATGGACGGGTATGAGACCTAACTCCTCCCCTGTTTCACTAATGGGGGACTAATAATAATAACACCGGCATGCGAAACAGTTTATTTGAGTATAGATTCAATATACTGTATTAACTAACATTATGGGAAACAAAATATCACCAAGGGATTGTTGAGGGCACACAAGGTACAGTAACAAATCAGTTTGTAAAAGACGTCTTAGCCATTTAAGCTAAATGTATATAAGTATATTTGATTATTGTATTTTAAAAACTATCCTATTAGTCAACTTAATGTAATAGTTATACTATTAATGTTATAGACATACCACGCATTTATATATATATAGATGAAATTATAGTAAATGTACTGTGTCCGGAATTATCCGCTTATGACTCACAGATACGGATTAACAATGAGATGGTCGTATATATACAGAACAAAGGAAACTTACTGTTAAACATACGTAAATAGATCCATCCAAGTGATTATACTATCAATCACTCCTGCATTCTTATCCAATACACACAGTCAATCTAGCCTAACATTTCACAATCTGGCACGTGCATTAATGCTCAGGAATCAACTTTGCAGTCTTCGTAATTGATACATATCCAAATTTTCATTATTTCCATAACAATATGGTTATGACCTTATCACGAAACTCAGTGGAGCGTATCGAGCACGTACATCACATAACACCCACATCTCCGAACGCTTAACAAACACTGTGTCTTTAAAGTGCACGCTAAAGGGGTCCATTGTTTTAATAATTGTAAATAAAGTACAGATAATATACACTTCTAATATGCTTGGTTCCATGTCGACTTTGCGGGAAGTTATACAAGTTTGCTGTAAAATCACGTTAGGACTTACGTCTGTGATGGAGCTGTACGATACAGTATCAACACTGGCGCATTGGTCAACAGCAACCATAAACTGAAACGTCGGGAGAGTGATTTCCCAACCCACGATTTATGTCAAAGTACACAAACAAATGAGAAGGTGAAAAAAATTGCATGCCAAAAAGACAATAGAGCATTGTTTTTCTCAAAAAGTCCCTAATTATAAGACACAGAAGAGCCTTCCAATTCTTCAGGAGTTGGGATTAATCGCCTTCTTACATCATCCAGTGGGATATGGGCACGGGTCGATTTTCGGACCATGCAGGCGAAATATTCACCTTTTCTCCAAGTGAACCTACCTTCGGGACGCGTAATCACTTGAAATTATAAACAACAATGAAAATCATAGCGTCAATATATGAGTTTCTTAAAAACGCGCAATCTATCAGTTGTTTGTAGGTACTGGTTTGTACAGTATCATTTGTTTATAGGTATTGGTGTGTATTATTTGTGTATCATTTGTTTATAGGTATTGGTGTGTATTATTTGTGTATCAGTTGTTTATAGGTACTGGTATGTATCATTTGTTTATAGGTATTGGTATGTATTATTTGTTTATAGGTACTGGTGTGTATTATTTGTTTATAGGTACTGGTGGGTATTATTTGTGTATCAGTTGTTTATAGGTATTGGTTTAAGGTTTCTTTTGTCAGTTTCTACATGGTTATATGTCCACCCGCTGTCTCTCATAATGTCATATATTTATATTAAATATAACACGTACTACAGACAGCGATACTGATTTTTATAGTCAGACCTCATCTCAACACACACTCCCAATCAAACTACATCGGCATCTCATTCATATTTCCCTGTGTTATATCACGCTGTAAATAAAATCTGTTCTCACTTTTCAACCATTGCCTGTCTAGGATCATTACATTAATATCCCCTGTTGATGGTGTCTCCTTCTCTGCTCTCAACACACGGAGAACCCCACCTCAAAATGGCCATGGTTGTTTACGGTCAATGAATACAGCATACAAGCAATCATTTTGTTCGCTGCTGTCTCTAACTGTACGAATGGCCTTATATGATACGCAAACGTACGATCTGGACGAACTTGAAACGGAATCGAAATCGTTAAAACGGCCACGACCTCAGAGAAAGCACCCAATTAAACCTTTCTAATGGAAGCCCTCCGATACACACAAAGGTCTGTATCCTGAAGTGTTTAACCACACAACGACAACAGATTTCTAATATTTTAAAAATTCGTATACCAACACAAGCATGAAATTTTAATTATCGAAACATGCAAACCGCAGTAAAGGCTGAAGTAGTGAACATAATTTCAGATCATATGTCCCATGTATGTCCCACCATATGCGCTAAGTAACTTCACAGAACTGCGTGTGCTACCAAATGCACGTGCATCGAGAGATTGTAAATGTAGCACATTTTGTATACACGTGTATACAATTAGAGTAAACTTTTGGGATAGAAACAAATTGGTAATTTTCTTTGTCCTAAACAATATGTAAATTAAGAAAATTAAGATACAGTTACAGAGTTGATTTGACGATGAACAGATATCTGGAGGATAATGTTGTCTCCGGAATGTTTTAGAAAAACTGGCTTGTCGCCATTCGAAGTGCCAACCTCGTCAATTAGCGTGTTTTTGTGGTGGGTGGGACGTCTACCTGTAAAGTGCCATAAGGATTTGTCTGGATTATCCAGGTACGACCTTGACAGTATCAAACATAACCCGGATTTTAACCTGGAACATCCATTCAACATTCAACATCCACGTAACAACAACTTCATGTTTACAAAGAATGTATTAAGTTATCGAGTTAAAGTAATTTATGTCATCTACTATGTGTCATTTAAGTACTACACTTGAATAAATCGTTATTGATATGTTTATAATACTACGTCACCACACTGCAACTAGTATAAAATAATCAACAGAAAAACGTTAAATTCTTATCTAATACATATTTTTAATTTCGATTTTAAAGTTGTTTATAGTTTTTACTTCATTTTCTGTGTAATTAAAACATTAATACAAATCTTCGTTCTAATATTTGTTTTCGTTATCAAAAGACATCTTTGCGATTCTAACCCTTGCCTGGGAGAGTGCAGAAGGCATTCATTTCTCCTTGGTGT
Source organism: Pecten maximus (assembly GCF_902652985.1). Lineage (NCBI taxonomy): Eukaryota > Metazoa > Mollusca > Bivalvia > Pectinida > Pectinidae > Pecten > Pecten maximus. Next base: position 7,398,068 of record NC_047024.1, on the reverse strand, counting down.
CCATATATGACATTTATACAAATATTAATGTCACAATCATTTTGCGAGTTAAGCTGTAATAATTGGTGCTTATTGATTGTGCTTTTAGTTGTCATTGTACAATTGATTATGTTTATAATCAAACAACAGAGTCGTGTTCATACATTACAAAGCTCTTATGACACTATTGCCTGAAACAGACGACAACTGTAGGAACTATAATGATAACAGACTATAAAACCACTTAGGATTGTAATTCCCTTGACATCAACGACTGCAATGGCCGTGGTTGACATATCACAAACGATTCTGAAACAGTTTCTGAAATTTCCATTGACAGCACACCTCTTCGATGTGATGCGACCTCTTTTTAAGACAATACGACATAACTCGAAACAGAACAACATACAGATCGTCTGGTATCCACCCAACCGTCAACGACATCGGCCTACAGACCGTCTGGTATCCACCCAAACGCCAACGATATCGACCTATATATCGTCTGGTATCCACCCAAACGCCAAAGACATCGACCTACATATCGTCTGGTATCCACCCAAACGCCAACGATATCGACCTACAGATAGTCTGGTAACCAACCAAACGCCAACGACATCGGCCTACAGACCGTCTGGTATCCACCCAAACGCCAAAGACATCGACCTACATATCGTCTGGTATCCACCCAAACGCCAAAGACATCGACCTACATGTCCTCTGGTATCCACCCAAACGCCAAAGACATCGACCTACATATCGTCTGGTATCCACCCAAACGCCAACGATATCGACCTACAGATAGTCTGGTAACCAACCAAACGCCAACGACATCGGCCTACAGACCGTCTGGTATCCACCCAAACGCCAAAGACATCGACCTACATGTCCTCTGGTATCCACCCAAACGCCAAAGACATCGGTCTACTCAACACGTGCAGACAACCACTATGGATCTTCGTTAAGAGCAGCACGAGTTTGACCTCAACACAGATCTACCCACAAACGGAGGTAAAATCCTACTACTCCGTAAACAACCATCAAGGAACTTTGGGGAGACTTTGGGGTGGTCTGCAATTGCTTCTCTGGTTTTAAATGACTATACTGCAGTAAGCAGTAACAAGAGTAGTTTACCAGAAACCTCCTTCACAGAAAACTTCAGCTTGCTCGTTACACTATATGAAACTGCGACCATCAGCTTGTTCACTCCTTTGCCTCATTTGACCAAGAAAATATATTCGATATTCCATTTTTTTTTTTTTTTTAATTTTCTATCATCTTTCCCACCCATCCCTTTAGTTGGATTCATAAACTTTATTCTTAAAGTCCATCAAGTGTTAGTCTACATTATCTATCGAGACTCGTATTCTTCCAATAAGTCTATTATCTATCGAGACTCGTATTCTTCCAATAAGTCTATTATCTATCGAGACTCGTATTCTTCCAGTAAGTCTATATTATCTATCCAGACTTATGTTCTTCCAATAAGTCTATATTATCTATCCAGACTTATGTTCTTCCAATAAGTCTATATTATCTCTCCAGACTCATGTTCTTCCAATAAGTCTATATTATCTCTCCAGACTCGTGTTCTTCCAATAAGTCTATATTATCTCTCCAGACTCATGTTCTTCCAATAAGTCTATATTATCTATCCAGACTCATGTTCTTCCAATAAGTCTATTATCTATCCAGACTTATGTTCTTCCAATAAGTCTATATTATCTCTCCAGACTTATGTTCTTCCAATAAGTCTATATTATCTATCTAGACTCATGTTCTTCCAATAAGTCTATTATCTATCTAGACTCATGTTCTTCCAATAAGTCTATATTATCTATCCAGACTCATGTTCTTCCAATAAGTCTATTATCTATCTAGACTTATGTTCTTCCAATAAGTCTATTATCTATCCAGACTTGTGTTCTTCCAATAAGTCTATTATCTATCTAGACTTATGTTCTTCCAATAAGTCTATATCATCTATCTAGACCCGTATTCTTCCAATAAGTCTATATCATCTATCTAGACCCGTATTCTTCCAATAAGTCTATATTATCTATCCAGACTCATGTTCTTCCAATAAGTCTATTATCTATCCAGACTCATGTTCTTCCAATAAGTCTATTATCTATCCAGACTCATGTTCTTCCAATAAGTCTATTATCTATCGAGACTCATGTTCTTCCAATAAGTCTATATTATCTATCTAGACCCGTATTCTTCCAATAAGTCTATATCATCTATCTAGACCCGTATTCTTCCAATAAGTCTATATTATCTATCCAGACTCATGTTCTTCCAATAAGTATACATTATCCATCCAGACTTATGTTCTTCCAATAAGTCTATTATCTATCCAGACTCATGTTCTTCCAATAAGTCTATTATCTATCCAGACTCATGTTCTTCCAATAAGTCTATTATCTATCCAGACTCATGTTCTTCCAATAAGTCTATTATCTATCCAGACTCATGTTCTTCCAATAAGTCTATTATCTATCCAGACTCATGTTCTTCCAATAAGTCTATATTATCTATCAAGACTCGTGTTCTTCCAATAAGTCTATTATCTATCGAGACTCATGTTCTTCCAATAAGTCTATTATCTATCCAGACTTATGTTCTTCCAATAAGTCTATATCATCTATCTAGACCCGTATTCTTCCAATAAGTCTATATTATCTATCCAGACTCATGTTCTTCCAATAAGTCTATTATCTATCCAGACTTATGTTCTTCCAATAAGTCTATATTATCTATCCAGACTCATGTTCTTCCAATAAGTCTATTATCTATCTAGACTTATGTTCTTCCAATAAGTCTATTATCTATCAAGTCTCGTGTTCTTCCAATAAGTATACATTATCTATCAAGTCTCATGTTTTTCTAGTACGTGTTAGTACATTAACTGTCCAGAGTCGTGTAAAACCTTAGGTTGTGGGCGTTACAACAAGAGGTAGACGGAAGGTTTGTCAGATCATTCATACTGTTATGGGATGTGGACCAAAAGGGAATTTTCGATAAGTTCAAACTATAAATAAGAAATCCTGAAAAGCATATTTTAAGATATTTTCTCGTTTTATCTTTTTAAACTATTCGCAATGTAGAAGTTTCTGCCTGGAATTCTCCCGTTTTGTCTACTAAATCCTTTTAGTGTGGGAGTATTCACGATTTGACTTTTTGAATTATCAAAGGTGTGGAATTTCTGAGCAGAATATTTCCGAATTGATAAGCATTAACATGAAATCAGCACAAAAATTGCATATTACAGTAAGACCGATCTAATGATGTGTTCTATCTAATCGTGGGCCGTTTAATCAGTGTGTACAGCTGACTTACCACTGGGAATTACATCAGAACGTGTTGACATTATATCGCAGTTGATGTTATAGTACGCCAGCTTCCAGTCTACAACACTATCTAACAAATGGTAATTGCATAGGAACAATTAAGATAAGGTTTAAGGATACTTTGGCGAGCGTGCATATTTTATCTGGGTGTGTATATACAGATGTTATGTAAACCATAACACTGCGAGATATTACGCGAGATAGTCAGGGTGTAAACGAAGCCCATATTGTGCTTAATCAAACATTAAAGATGGTTTCTCAATAAGATTTCACATTTTCAAATCTTCTTTCCTCCTTTAATGAGTGAAAATGTGTGAAAAAGACGATATATAAGTCAATATTGAGATTTGAAATGATTCTAAATTATCCTCTACACGGTCGTAAGATTAACCAGAAAACAAAGGGAGAGTAAAAAGTAGATATATATTGTACTTTCCCTTCGACCACCTATGCGTTCGCCAGGGCGGTCGCCACTAAGTGTTATAGATGCTTTTCACCAGGATAGTTTGATTAAGTGTTATAGATGCTTTTCACCAGGATAGTTTGACTAAGTGAGATAGATGCTTTTCACACGACGGTTTTCACTATGAGAGTACCACTAAATGTGAACGACGGTTTTCACTAAGAGAGTACCACTAAATGTGAACGACGGTTTTCACTAAGACAGTCCTACTAAATGTGAACGACGGTTTTCACTAAGAGAGTGCTACTAAATGTGAACGACGGTTTTCACTAAGAGAGTACCACTAAATGTGAACGACGGTTTTCACTAAGACAGTCCTACTAAATGTGAACGACGGTTTTCACTAAGACAGTCCTACTAAATGTGAACGACGGTTTTCACTAAGAGAGTACCACTAAATGTGAACGACGGTTTTCACTAAGACAGTCATACTAAATGTGAACGACGGTTTTCACTAAGACAGTTCTACTAAATGTGAACGACGGTTTTCACTAAGACAGTACTACTAAATGTGAACGACGGTTTTCACTAAGACAGTCCTACTAAATGTGAACGACGGTTTTCACTAAGACAGTCCTACTAAATGTGAACGACGGTTTTCACTAAGAGAGTACCACTAAATGTGAACGACGGTTTTCACTAAGACAGTCCTACTAAATGTGAACGACGGTTTTCACTAAGACAGTCCTACTAAATGTGAACGACGGTTTTCACTGAGAGTACCACTAAACGTGAACGACGGTTTTCACTAAGACAGTCCTACTAAATGTGAACGACGGTTTTCACTAAGAGAGTACCACTAAATGTGAACGACGGTTTTCACTAAGACAGTCCTACTAAATGTGAACGACGGTTTTCACTAAGAGAGTACCACTAAATGTGAACGACGGTTTTCACTAAGACAGTCATACTAAATGTGAACGACGGTTTTCACTAAGAGAGTACCACTAAACGTGAACGACGGTTTTCACTAAGACAGTCCTACTAAATGTGAACGACGGTTTTCACTAAGAGAGTACCACTAAATGTGAACGACGGTTTTCACTAAGACAGTCCTACTAAATGTGAACGACGGTTTTCACTAAGACAGTTCTACTAAATGTGAACGACGGTTTTCACTAAGAGAGTACCACTAAATGTGAACGACGGTTTTCACTAAGACAGTCCTACTAAATGTGAACGACGGTTTTCACTAAGACAGTCCTACTAAATGTGAACGACGGTTTTCACTAAGACAGTCCTACTAAATGTGATCGACGGTTTTCACTAAGACAGTCCTACTAAATGTGAACGACGGTTTTCACAAGGAGCAGTACAACTAAAATGTGAACGACGGTTTTCACTAAGAGAGTACCACTAAATGTGAACGACGGTTTTCACTAAGACAGTCCTACTAAATGTGAACGACGGTTTTCACTAAGACAGTCCTACTAAATGTGAACGACGGTTTTCACTAAGAGAGTGCTACTAAATGTGAACGACGGTTTTCACTAAGAGAGTACCACTAAATGTGAACGACGGTTTTCACTAAGACAGTCCTACTAAATGTGAACGACGGTTTTCACTAAGACAGTCCTACTAAATGTGAACGACGGTTTTCACTAAGAGAGTACCACTAAATGTGAACGACGGTTTTCACTAAGACAGTCATACTAAATGTGAACGACGGTTTTCACTGAGAGTACCACTAAACGTGAACGACGGTTTTCACTAAGACAGTCCTACTAAATGTGAACGACGGTTTTCACTAAGAGAGTACCACTAAATGTGAACGACGGTTTTCACTAAGACAGTCCTACTAAATGTGAACGACGGTTTTCACTGAGAGAGTACCACTAAATGTGAACGACGGTTTTCACTAAGACAGTCCTACTAAATGTGAACGACGGTTTTCACTAAGAGAGTACCACTAAATGTGAACGACGGTTTTCACTAAGACAGTTCTACTAAATGTGAACGACGGTTTTCACTAAGTGAGAACCACTAAATGTGAACGACGGTTTTCACAAGGAGCAGTACAACTAAAATGTGAACGACGGTTTTCACTAAGAGAGTACCACTAAATGTGAACGACGGTTTTCACTAAGACAGTCCTACTAAATGTGAACGACGGTTTTCACTAAGACAGTTCTACTAAATGTGAACGACGGTTTTCACTAAGAGAGTGCTACTAAATGTGAACGACGGTTTTCACTAAGTGAGAACCACTAAATGTGAACGACGGTTTTCACAAGGAGCAGTACAACTAAAATGTGAACGACGGTTTTCACTAAGAGAGTACCACTAAATGTGAACGACGGTTTTCACTAAGACAGTCCTACTAAATGTGAACGACGGTTTTCACTAAGACAGTCCTACTAAATGTGAACGACGGTTTTCACTAAGAGAGTGCTACTAAATGTGAACGACGGTTTTCACTAAGAGAGTACCACTAAATGTGAACGACGGTTTTCACAAGGATCAGTACAACTAAAATGTGAACGACGGTTTTCACTAAGACAGTCCTACTAAATGTGAACGACGGTTTTCACTAAGACAGTCCTACTAAATGTGAACGACGGTTTTCACTAAGAGAGTACCACTAAATGTGAACGACGGTTTTCACTAAGACAGTCATACTAAATGTGAACGACGGTTTTCACTGAGAGTACCACTAAACGTGAACGACGGTTTTCACTAAGACAGTCCTACTAAATGTGAACGACGGTTTTCACTAAGAGAGTACCACTAAATGTGAACGACGGTTTTCACTAAGACAGTCCTACTAAATGTGAACGACGGTTTTCACTAAGACAGTCCTACTAAATGTGAACGACGGTTTTCACTAAGACAGTCCTACTAAATGTGAACGACGGTTTTCACTAAGAGAGTACCACTAAATGTGAACGACGGTTTTCACTAAGACAGTCCTACTAAATGTGAACGACGGTTTTCACTAAGACAGTCCTACTAAATGTGATCGACGGTTTTCACTAAGACAGTCCTACTAAATGTGAACGACGGTTTTCACTAAGACAGTTCTACTAAATGTGAACGACGGTTTTCACTAAGACAGTCCTACTAAATGTGAACGACGGTTTTCACTAAGAGAGTACCACTAAATGTGAACGACGGTTTTCACAAGGAGCAGTACAACTAAAATGTGAACGACGGTTTTCACTAAGAGAGTACCACTAAATGTGAACGACGGTTTTCACTAAGACAGTCCTACTAAATGTGAACGACGGTTTTCACTGAGAGAGTACCACTAAATGTGAACGACGGTTTTCACTAAGACAGTCCTACTAAATGTGAACGACGGTTTTCACTAAGAGAGTACCACTAAATGTGAACGACGGTTTTCACTAAGAGAGTACCACTAAATGTGAACGACGGTTTTCACTAAGACAGTCCTACTAAATGTGAACGACGGTTTTCACTAAGACAGTCCTACTAAATGTGAACGACGGTTTTCACCAAGGCAGTCCTACTAAATGTGAACGACGGTTTTCACTAAGACATTCCTACTAAATGTAAACGACGTTTTTTTTCACAAGGGCAGTCTCAGTAAATGTGAACGACGGTTTTCACAAGGAGGAGTACAACTAAAATGTGAACGACGGTTTCAACAGGACAGTCCTACTAAACATGCTAAGTGATTTCGGCTCGCACTTTTAGCAAATGGTTATGGAGTTTAAGCAGCTCTATACTGTTCCTATCTACAAATTGTCAAATTACGCATGCGGTTGAGAGAATGTGCCAGATATGACGAGAATACAGCAAGGTGGTGAATCTGATTTAGAAATTTAATAATTATCTTTAAAGAATAGTGTTTTGATATATGTGGATATATTGGACAGACACAAGCCAATATGATCATCCCTTGGAGTCGACAGATCTAAAGTGGCTGGCTGCCGTTCATAAACTAGATTACAAGTAACGTATTACAATACCATCTGCATGCGAGATAGAAAAGCCTGCCAGAAATCACGCATAACCACCAAATATTTCAATAATTTGTCCGTCTATATTATGTGTTGGTTATAAAAATGTACATAATAGATGTATTTATGTGTATATACTGTTGGAAAGTTGATACAGCAGGTGATCTGGTATCGATTGTATTATAATGAGATTTCAGCTGAGACACTCATCGATTTCCTTTAACAGTAATTTAAGTTATGCAACATATTTTGATGACGTCACGTACAAACTTACATTTTGGTACATTTAAGTTCCAGTCATCAGCGAAGTAATCATCAACAAACATTGATTTCTACACAAACTGTTTTGAACATTCATCACTTTAAGCTTTTCTTGGCAGCTTCAGATTCATTTCCCGGAAAGGGGTAGAAAGTGGACGGATTTGTTTACTGTCTTATCGAAATAAACGAAAGTCTTTTTTTAAAGATGACGCAATGATTTTGGTGTTGACCAGTTAGATGATATATAAAGTATGGCACATGTTCCTCGCGTCAGTACAAAACATGTGACAGTTTTTGTCTGTATTGTGTTTTCATCTGTAACCGTTGTTTGACGTAAGACAGTTTCAGGCGATTACTTTACGGATGATCAAATTTCGACTTTATTAGGTCATTTAGGAATGTTAAGGAAGGGGAGCCAGCAAAGTGTTATTTTTTGGCCTCGTAAAACCTTTGACATTGCAGCCACGGCGGCCGTTTTGTAACATGATTGCGCAATCTTGGTTTTCGTGAACAACACCTATTTCAAACTTCTTCTCAAGTTTCTACCATGGGATATAGCTCTTACTTACCAGAAATGATCCTAAGATGGTCGTGACCATGTGTAGTTATTTTTTGTGTCGGTATAAAATTAAAGATGGCCACTAAGGCCGCCATCTTGATAAAACACATTTTGAATTTCTTTGTAAGTTCCACTGATCTCTTTGGTTGGAATGTTATGGAAGAGAAGCCAACAAATTGTGGAATTGTTTGGCCTCGTAAAAGCTTTGTCGTGGCAGCCACAGCGACCGTTTTGTAAAATGATTGATTAATAATGCTTTTTCTGAACATCTATTTCATAAATCTTCTCAAGTTCGATCAGTAGGATTCAGCTTTCATTTACCTGAAATAATCCTAAAGTAATCTTGATCCAAGATGACCGTCATGACCGTCATCTTGAAAAACACGTTTTAAACTTCTTCTCCAGTTCCAATGGTAACACCGAGCTGTCAATAGGTAGTGCAACATGTATAAAGGAAGGGGAAGCAGCAATGTGTTGTTAATTTTCGGCCAACGGCGGCCATTTTGTAACACGGTTGCGCAATCATGGTTATCTGTTCAACCAGTGGGATTCAACTCTAACTCACTTTGAATTGTCTTGATGTAGTCTTGACCAAATGTTGTTATTTTCCGGGAAGGTCTGAATTCCAAGATGGCCGCCATGGCCATCTGTACCAGTGTACTTGTGTGTTCTTTCTGTTTGTCGTGATTAAAACTGGGTTTTACTTTGAATAGCTTGATCCTGAAAGACGAAGAAGGTGAAGACAAGGTAAACTCCTACCTCATTTGTACAACTTTGCAAACAACTCAGTTTTGTTTATCATTTCCAACAACTGGATAACCGATCCATCACCTTCGAATTCGTAGAGCAGCAAAGATCAGGAGTTCCTGTTTATAGCCGAGGTACCTGTATACATTGGAAAGAGAAACAAATAGTCTATAGGGACTTTAGGAGAACAGTGAGGGGGTACCTGTATACATAGGACAGACACACGAACAGTCTACAGGGACTTTAGGAGAACAGTGAGGGGGTACCTGTATACAGAGGACAGACACACGAACAGTCTATAGGGGCTTTAGGAGAACAGTGACGGGGTACCTGTATACAGAGGGCAGACACACGAACAGTCTATAGGGACTTTAGGAGAACAGTGACGGGGTACCTGTATACATAGGACAGACACACGAACAGTCTATAGGGGCTTTAGGAGAACAGTGACGGGGTGGTCGGGTAACCTGTATACAGAGGACAGACCACACGAACAGTATACAGGGCTTTAGGAGCACAGTGACGCGGTTTACCTGGTATACATAGACAGAACAACGAACAGTCTATAGGGACTTTAGGAGAACAGTGACGGGGTACCCTGTATACAGAGGACAGATACACGAACAGTCTACAGGACTTTAGGAGAACAGTGAGCATGCGAGATAGAAAAGCCTGCCAGAAATCACGCATAACCACCAAATATTTCAATAATTTGTCCGTCTATATTATGTGTTGGTTATAAAAATGTACATAATAGATGTATTTATGTGTATATACTGTTGGAAAGTTGATACAGCAGGTGATCTGGTATCGATTGTATTATAATGAGATTTCAGCTGAGACACTCATCGATTTCCTTTAACAGTAATTTAAGTTATGCAACATATTTTGATGACGTCACGTACAAACTTACATTTTGGTACATTTAAGTTCCAGTCATCAGCGAAGTAATCATCAACAAACATTGATTTCTACACAAACTGTTTTGAACATTCATCACTTTAAGCTTTTCTTGGCAGCTTCAGATTCATTTCCCGGAAAGGAGTAGAAAGTGGACGGATTTGTTTACTGTCTTATCGAAATAAACGAAAGTCTTTTTTTAAAGATGACGCAATGATTTTGGTGTTGACCAGTTAGATGATATATAAAGTATGGCACATGTTCCTCGCGTCAGTACAAAACATGTGACAGTTTTTGTCTGTATTGTGTTTTCATCTGTAACCGTTGTTTGACGTAAGACAGTTTCAGGCGATTACTTTACGGATGATCAAATTTCGACTTTATTAGGTCATTTAGGAATGTTAAGGAAGGGGAGCCAACAAAGTGTTATTTTTTGGCCTCGTAAAACCTTTGACATTGCAGCCACGGCGGCCGTTTTGTAACATGATTGCGCAATCTTGGTTTTCGTGAACAACACCTATTTCAAACTTCTTCTCAAGTTTCTACCATGGGATATAGCTCTTACTTACCAGAAATGATCCTAAGATGGTCGTGACCATGTGTAGTTATTTTTTGTGTCGGTATAAAATTAAAGATGGCCACTAAGGCCGCCATCTTGATAAAACACATTTTGAATTTCTTTGTAAGTTCCACTGATCTCTTTGGTTGGAATGTTATGGAAGAGAAGCCAACAAATTGTGGCAGCCAGAGCGACCGTTTTGTAAAATGATTGATTAATAATGCTTTTTCTGAACATCTATTTCATAAATCTTCTCAAGTTCGATCAGTAGGATTCAGCTTTCATTTACCCGAAATAATCCTAAAGTAATCTTGATCCAAGATGACCGTCATGACCGTCATCTTGAAAAACACGTTTTAAACTTCTTCTCCAGTTCCAATGGTAACACCGAGCTGTCAATAGGTAGTGCAACATGTATAAAGGAAGGGGAAGCAGCAATGTGTTGTTAATTTTCGGCCAACGGCGGCCATTTTGTAACACGGTTGCGCAATCATGGTTATCTGTTCAACCAGTGGGATTCAACTCTAACTCACTTTGAATTGTCTTGATGTAGTCTTGACCAAATGTTGTTATTTTCCGGGAAGGTCTGAATTCCAAGATGGCCGCCATGGCCATCTGTACCAGTGTACTTGTGTGTTCTTTCTGTTTGTCGTGATTAAAACTGGGTTTTACTTTGAATAACTTGATCCTGAAAGACGAAGAAGGTGAAGACAAGGTAAACTCCTACCTCATTTGTACAACTTTACAAACAACTCAGTTTTGTTTATCATTTCCAACAACTGGATAACCGATCCATCACCTTCGAATTCGTAGAGCAGCAAAGATCAGGAGTTCCTGTTTATAGCCGAGGTACCTGTATACATTGGAAAGAGAAACAAATAGTCTATAGGGACTTTAGGAGAACAGTGAGGGGGTACCTGTATACATAGGACAGACACACGAACAGTCTACAGGGACTTTAGGAGAACAGTGAGGGGGTACCTGTATACATAGGACAGACACACGAACAGTCTATAGGGACTTTAGGAGAACAGTGACGGGGTACCTGTATACATAGGACAGACACACGAACAGTCTATAGGGACTTTAGGAGAACAGTGACGGGGTACCTGTATACATAGGACAGACACACGAACAGTCTATAGGGACTTTAGGAGAACAGTGACGGGGTACCTGTATACAGAGGACAGACACACGAACAGTCTATAGGGGCTTTAGGAGAACAGTGACGAGGTACCTGTATACATAGGACAGACAAACGAACAGTCTATAGGGACTTTAGGAGAACAGTGACGGGGTACCTGTATACAGAGGACAGATACACGAACAGTCTACAGGGACTTTAGGAGAACAGTGAGGGGGTACCTGTTTACATAGGACAGACACACGAACAGTCTACAGGGACTTTAGGAGAACAGTGAGGGGGTACCTGTATACAGAGGACAGACACACGAACAGTCTACAGGGACTTTAGGAGAACAGTGACGGGTACCTGTATACAGAGGACAGACACACGAACAGTCTATAGGGACTTTAGGAGAACAGTGACGGGGTACCTGTATACATAGGACAGAGACACGAACAGTCTATAGGGACTTTAGGAGAACAGTGAGGGGGTACCTGTATACATATGACAGACACACGAACAGTCTTTAGGGACTTTAGGAGAACAGTGACGGGGTACCTGTATACATAGGACAGACACACGAACAGTCTTTAGGGACTTTAGGAGAACAGTGATGGGGTACCTGTATACATAGGACAGAGACACGAACAGTCTATAGGGACTTTAGGAGAACAGTGAGGGGATAACCATGTAATACTAAGGACAGACACACGAACAGTCTTTAGGGACTTTAGGAGAACAGTGACGGGGTACCTGTATACATAGGACAGACACACGAACAGTCTATAGGGACTTTAGGAGAACAGTGAGGGGGTACCTGTATACAGAGGACAGAAACACAAACAGTCTATAGGGGCTTTAGGAGAACATTGACGGGGTACCTGTATACAGAGGACAGACACACGAACAGTCTATAGGGACTTTAGGAGAACAGTGAGGGGGTACCTGTAAATACCATAGGACAGACACACAAACAGTCCTATAGGGACTTTAGGAAGAACAGTGAGGGGGTACCTGTTAGACATAAGGAACAGAAAAAACACACGAACAGTCTACAGGGGCTTTAGGAGAACAGTGAGGGGGTACCTGTATACATAGGACGACACACGAACAGTCTATAGGGACTTTAGGAGAACAGTGACGGGTACCTGTATACATAGGACAGAGACACAAACAGTCTAATGGGACTTTAGGAGGACAGTGACGGGGTACCTGTATACATAGGACAGACACACGAACAGTCTACAGGGACTTTAGGAGAACAGTGACGGGTACCTGTATACAGAGGACAGACACACGAACAGTCTATAGGGACTTTAGGAGAACAGTGACGGGGTACCTGTATACATAGGACAGACACACGAACAGTCTATAGGGACTTTAGGAGAACAGTGAGGGGGTACCTGTATACATAGGACAGACACACGAACAGTCTATAGGGACTTTAGGAGAACAGTGAGGGGGTACCTGTATACATAGGACAGACACACGAACAGTCTACAGGGACTTTAGGAGAACAGTGAGGGGGTACCTGTATACATAGGACAGACACACGAACAGTCTACAGGGACTTTAGGAGAACAGTGAGGGGGTACCTGTATACATAGGACAGACACACGAACAGTCTACAGGGACTTTAGGAGAACATTGACGGGGTACCTGTATACATAGGACAGACACACGAACAGTCTACAGGGGCTTTAGGAGAACAGTGAGGGGGTACCTGTATACATAGGACAGAGAAACAAACAGTCTACAGGGACTTTAGGAGAACATTGACGGGGTACCTGTATACATAGGACAGACACACGAACAGTCTACAGGGGCTTTAGGAGAACAGTGAGAGGGTACCTGTATACATAGGACAGAGACACAAACAGTCTACAGGGACTTTAGGAGAACATTGACGGGGTACCTGTATACATAGGACAGACACACGAACAGTCTACAGGGACTTTAGGAGAACAGTGAGGGGGTACCTGTATACATAGGACAGACACACGAACAGTCTATAGGGACTTTAGGAGAACAGTGAGGGGGTACCCGTACACGAAGGTCACGAATCACAATCATCCAGAAAAAAGAAATTTTCTGGAGGATGAGCAGTTATTTAGAGTTAGATGCTATATTTATTTGTGTTTGTTTTCACTAATAATGTAACAGCTCTATCTGTTTTCCAACATTTATATCCGGGTGTTGATTCATTATCTATGTTTTGTAGATTCGTCCTGGATTTAGGTATATCCAGTCAATCCAGATGGTAGGTAGACGTTCAGCAAATCACCTGGGCGTTTGAAACTTCATACAATACGCATTTGTCTAAATGGTACCAGTAGATAAACTTATTGTATGTTAATCTGATATAAGAGCAAATCCATAGAAGACCATACTACATTGTAGGATAACTACATCTAGATTCCTCAATCAGTTTTAAAAGTCTTTTTTCTGAATTACTCGTAATATTTTTGAGATTTTTTTTTATATGAACAAAATGATGCAACTAAAATAAATAAAAAGGAAAGGAAGAAATTTGAGTTTTATACGTATACTCATTATCATTCAGAGATTTTCTTTATCAAATACATATTTGTAGCTCATTCAACTTGATAACTTGTAAATATAAGAAAAGATAAATACTGTTAATCGTGACAGCTGCGATTATCACGAGAACAAAATAATTAGAAAGAAAAATGGCTTCCTGGATAAACAACCATTTCCAAGGAAGGCCGACGTAAACATGCTATTAGGACGGATTTAAAGTGGAAATAATGACCGAGTAAATACCTCCACGATAAAGCTCTCCTGTGTTACTAAACCAATTTATCAATCTGTCAAACCAATTATGTTCGGCCTAAATAAAGCATATAGTTATTCCACGCCTGATGTTCATTTCTAATTTCAAAATATTTGGCGACAGTTTCTAAATATAGCTCACAACGATCGACTTGTGCAGTGGACACTTAAAAAGGTTCCGGTGGGGATTTGAAATACATTTTGTGTAATTATCAGCATTCTATTTACAGAAATTACGCATGCAAAGTTTTTTTTTTAATAAATATGATTTTTAACGTCAACCATTGAGAAAACTCGTGTTGACACGTTTGCATCAAATTGCCATATACGTTTTTTAAACAAGTTCATATTATGCAAACATGGGAATTTAAATTACATCAAAATATAATATTTTACAACATTTAATGCAAGTATTGGGTTTTATTCAATCGCCTTACGTTTTTCAATTACAAAACACACAATGTCCAATTGTACTCATTTCATAATCTCGTCTTAACAGCGTTTAACCTCTACGGGACCTCTGTCTAATGTGTGAAAAAGAAAAGAGGGACTTGACATGTGCCAATCAATGTCATAGATCTTATTCAGTTCGATGCTTGACACGACTCTCCAGATACATGGTTAGTTGGGATAATGACAACGTAGAAAATCTGACTCATTGAGCAGCTTGTTTACGGCACTCGACATACAAAACGACATTCTGCTTTCTTCTTTTAACAGCAAATGATTAAAAGCTTAAGGTAGCTTATAGGAAGGCAGTGATCCTTAAACACGACTGGCCCATGAGTCTGGGTTATTTACTTCGATAACTCCCAATAAACTATACATGTGTGAACATTGAATGTATTTCATTGTTATATATTCCCTATCTAACCTTAGATTGGCCTGTCCTTCCTTGGTCAGTAGGATAGGCCACGACAGTAAGTTACACTACAGCTCTACTGGCCTTAATATTGTATGTTTGTCAGTATTACACACCGAAAATATACTTAGAATTCAAGAAATATACATATATATAGAACACTCCCGATTCAAAAAATATATGTTTAAGGCTTTACATAAAAATATACGGCGATGAAATGTTCGACATGTCTATATCTAGTAGTCTTATATTTTGTTGATGGGTTTCCAAGTTTGTTCAGGACTTCTTAATATTTGTTATGTCTATAAGTTATCCTTTCATTCCTGGATAAAGTCCTACAACAACTAAAAATGTTTAACCATTCATCATACAATATTTACCATTGTATGGCACTGCCACTATATAACCCTACCAATTCAGTTGCGAGTTCACCAGCTTATGAACTGCCAACTGAAATTTGAATTTGAAAATTTCAAAAAAAAAATCGCACGACAAATAAAAAATCGCAGATGGTAAATATAAGCATTGAACGGCTTTCAGTTGGCATTCATAGTCAATATGAATGCCGTTCAATGCTTAAATGTATGTGGTATAGGACTTTTCATGAGTTGACAGGTTATGAATGCAATAGATGTATGATTGATTGGGTGAATATATATCTATGTATAACTTCCAGTAATCAAATATAATTGACTAGTTCGCCACAATACTTACTAAAAGTTTAGTATTTCAGTATTTCCTGTGAATTAAGATGATATTTCGTCATGGTACGGGTAAGAACTGGGGTTCAGGAGATCTAATTCAGGCGATGACTAGACAGAGAACAAACTGATAAATCTACAAACTTAGGTTGGCAGACTATCAATCTGCGGTATGGGAAAACATTCTGTCTGAATCCGCTGGTGTAATGTTCAGCTCACGTTAAATTAATTGCATTTATGTTCCTAATTACTAAAATACACAATTAATGATTTTTTAAAATTTAGAATGATATCCCTAACATACATGCACAATACAAAAGATGTTACGAACATTTTATTTTAAGTTAGTAATCTTACGAAATTTGATCACAGGTTTTCGGCAGTTTACGACAGATTATAGATCTGTTTACAGTCACGGCTATGATTTACCGTCGTCTACAATGTAAACCTGATCTCTGTATGTGGTGGTACTGAGACATCGATACTGATACTGCAACGACCCGTGACCGCAAATATAGCCACAATTTGACATTGGTTCTCTATGACCCGGAAATAACTTCTATTAACTGTTGACGCAATGAAAGATAAACTTCCGGAATAAGATAGCTTGAATAACTCTTGTAAGATGATAAAAACGTTTTCTGATATCATTTCTAGAAATGATGAATGTTGATTGTTACGAGAATATGCCGTGACTACATCTAATCTTTTCGATCTGTAAAGAGGTTAAACTGTACTCGTTTCAAACCGGAAGTGTGTAAAATATCTTCTCTCCCTGTGATGAGATACATGTATACTGTATCTGACCCGCGGTGTGGTCTCCCTTCAGCTCCTTCATTGATAAGCACATATGTACTCTAAATGCTTCATTACCTTTCATGCCAATTCCACGATTACACAGATATCCAGGTACATTTTATTATTTATAGATCAAACGAAACTGTTTTCAGACCAAGTTCTTAATGGGAGCCCCCAATGCAATTTTAAATTCCTGTGCTGACTGAACTTACAATACAAAATGGCCTGTGGGTAATCCATTATTTCCAGTAGGCAATAACAAAACCTATATTAATACTACTAGAATTAGATGCTACATCTCCGACATACATGTAGTGTAATAAATTGTTATTATTTTGACAATAAATTATATTTTGTTCATATATGTATGCCTATTTAAGACCTAAACAATATAATTTCATAACGTCAAAAATTGTCGTAATGAAGCGAGGAAGTTACGAACTTTTGGATATCCCTGCCTATGAAAAAAAACCAATATTATGATATCCTTTGCATACTCGTGACCATGATCGCAGTGCATTCTGGGAGATATTGCATACAGAAGAAAACAAATATGGCGGAATTCAGCTGGGGCAAATACTGCCTATAATTACCATCATAACTACAAATAAAATGCCGAAGTTTTGATGCAAAAATAAAAAGAAAAAGAAAATAAACATTTCAATATTATTCGTCGCGAAAAATCACAAAATACTTCCCTTTCTTCATTATTTTTCATAATCTAATTTACGCTCGATTCCTTCTTTCTGGAGATGTCAACACTTGTGGCCTTCCTCGCTTCTTACTGCGATTCGCCTTTACTCGTTTGTGCTTCTGTTTTCGGCGCATGCACAATCAGTATTCCATTCAATATGGAGGCGGAGCGAAATGGAATTTCTTCGGGACGCAATTAATTATTTTGATTTTTCAAATGGTAAAGATAAATAAGAGGATGACAATGTCCAAGGGTGTTACTTTTATTGTCGAAGAAAAATACACATGCCTATTCGTGTTTTAACCGATAAAAAATATTATTTGTCGGAGGTGTAGCACCTTTAAGAAATCTTTATTCTTAAAATAACATTTTCTGCCAGAAATCTTACAAATTCTAGCTTACAATTGTTTTTACACATTTGAACATTTTAAAATGTGGAACTGATAGTGTATTTTTTAACTTCTTGTCGAATGCTTTATGTGTGGATATTTACATATTGATGAAACAATACGACAGTTTGAATATCAAATAAATAATCAGTGTTCTTCGGTAGTCCGTCAATAGAACTTATATTTATATCACAATGTCAACCACCTCCAGGTATTCAGTATTGTCCATGGGTAACCTTATATAGAGAGGCTCCCACCTTGAAAATATTCATTATTGTTATCTTATCATATTTGTTTATATATTTATTTCGTGTTTGTAGAGATAAGAATTTCTGTTGATTCCACAACATATCTTTACATTAAATATCCAAACTTGCGCTGTATTACTTTATTACTTTATATGTTGTTTGCTTGTATAGTGTTTCGTTTTTGTTTTGGGGTTTTTTTTTGTCGTTTTTTTGGGGGGGGGGGGGGGGGGGGGGGGGGAGAGGGGATGGGTCCAACTTATTGCAGCCATAAAAAAATAACGCTCCATTATGCATACGACTGAACGTAAGAACAAAGTGTGGGATGCACCCCCTAAATCTCAGAAAAGATAGAGGTGTACAAGTAAAGTGTTCCTATGTTATTTTCAGATGTACATGTGATGTGTTCCTTCGTAATGTTCAGGTGTACATGTGATGTGTTCCTTCGTAATGTTCAGGTGTACATGTGATGTGTTCCTTCGTAATGTTCAGGTGTACATGTGATGTGTTCCTTTGTTTTATAGATTCTAAGTTAGAATAAAGGCCAAATGATGTTTTCCAACACAATGTTAGTGACTTTATATTAAAACAAATACATGAATTGTATATTGACTTTCTTTCTTTAATCGACTCAAGCATCTATACTCAACGAGCATCAACAATGGGTTTGAACTGCTCTTGCTATCAATACCTAAAACACATTTTTAACTGACTTGTTTTCCCTTTTTTGTATTATATGTTAATGTTTTATTTTATTTAGGCAATTCAAATGAAACTTGATAGAAAATATTAATAAAAATAAATAAATCGAATTATGATATCTTTTTACGCATCGTTTGTTGTATCGGAGGCGAAAATATAATCTTAAAATCGTTGCACAATAACAGGCCAGGTGTTCCGGATACCTCCTAGCTGAGGTAGCGAGTGTAAACAGTCCACACACTAATTGTGGTGACAGTGTTGTGATACTATGCGGGTAGCGGGACCTCTGTCGTCTGATGTGGTGAGACACGGAGATTCAATAAACCGCAGCTATTTCATGACGATTTAAATTACCTTATTTACACATTTAAATAAAAAAAGATCTGGCATATGTTGAATACCTTTTAATTTTCATCTTGTTGTGAAGGGGAAACATGCTTATACTCAAATACCTTCAGACGTAATTGCGCAAAAAATAGAGTAAAAAAATCGCCAATCCTTCCTTATCTGAGCTAGATTGTTCCAAGTTGACGTCATCACACTCTAGATAAACCTTATCTAAAAGTGAATTATATAAGATACAAAATAACCATTCGATGTAAGAAAATCATAACTATAGTGTATGTACGATGTTCTTATTTAACTCAACGTGCATACTGACCAACCTTTTAGCAAACAGACCACAGGGTATTGTTGTTTCATTGCACCTTATTATGTCATATCTACGATTCTTTTTCACGCTTAATTGTCACGATGTTTGTCGATTCGAAACTGTCTAGTAATTAAATTGGACCAGCTAATAAAATCTTTCTGAGTGTTTACATACCTAATAATCAACATCACTTATCTGTGACGAAGGTATCTTCTTCTGAAGAAGATTTCCGGGAACAATATTTTGAAAACGACTCGAGCCAACAGCATTATATCATATATTAAACAAAACCAATACTCCAGTATGTGACGTTATGTTTGGCCCGAACGCAAAATTAACCTGAAGGATCATTGTTATCCGTACATGCGTATCTTGTCATTATATTTGACACTTGTCGGGAATCTCCGGTCACCACATGTGGTACCATTAAAAACGCCTCCGCTCACCACATGTCTCACCTTTCAATACGCTTCCTGTCACCACATGTCTCACTTGTCAATACGCTTCCTGTTACCACATGTCCCACCTGTCAATACGCTTCCTGTCACCACGTGTTTCACTTGTCAATACGTTTCCTGTCACCACATGTCTCACCTGTCAATACGCTTCCTGTCACCACATGTTTCACCTTTCAATGCTCTTCCTGTCACCACGTGTTTCACTTGTCAATACGCTTCCTGTCACCACGTGTTTCACTTGTCAATACGTTTCCTGTCACCACATGTTTCACCTTTCAATGCTCTTCCTGTCACCACATGTCTCACCTTTCAATACGCTTCCTGTTACCACATCTATCACTTGTCAGTACGCTTCCTGTCACCACATATCTCACTTGACAATACGTTTCCTGTCACCACTTGTCTCACCTTTCAATATGCTTCCTGGTGTGTGCCGCCAAATCTTGTATATTATCATTGTTATCCGTACATGCGTATCTTGAGAATCTCCGGTCACCACATGTGGTACCGTTAAAAACGCCTCCGCTCACCATATGTCTCACCTGTCAATACGCTTCCTGTCACCACATGTCTCACTTGACAATACGCTTCCTGTCACCACATGTCTCACCTTTCAATACGCTTCATGTCACCACATGTCTTACTTGTCAATACGCTTCCTGTCACCACATGTCTCACCTGTCAATACGCTTCCTGTCACCACATGTATCGCTTGTCAATATGCTTCCTGTCACCACATGTAACGCCTGTCAATACGCTTCCTGTCACCACATGTATCACATGTCAATACGCTTCCTGTCACTACATGCCTCACAAATCACGAAGCCCCCAGTTACGATATGTGGTAACTTACTAAGACGTCACTACATGTGGCATCCGTCAAAGCGCATTTTTTTTTCAACACATAATAACGTAAAATGCAACCAATGACTGGGACTCGTAAACTACGTAAATGGAAGAGTTAAGATTGTTTTTGCTTTCATTTTTAATTTCTTAGAAAACGTTTGCCCTTTTTATTAGCCCTTCGCTTGTTTTTACCTTTTAGTTTGGTGTCTGTAACTTCGTGTTGTTGTTTTACCTTTTAGTTTGGTGTCTGTAACTTCGTGTTGTTGTTTTACCTTTTAGTTTGGTGTCTGTAACTTCGTGTTGTTGTTTTACCTTTTAGTTTGGTGTCTGTAACTTCGTGTTGTTGTTTTACCTTTTAGTTTGGTGTCTGTGATGTTCTGTTGTTGTTTTACCTTTTCCCCCTTCCTAATGTCCTTCTACATGTTGCTGATTCCCTGTAAATCCATGGCAGACAGTGAGAAAACATTGCATTGGACTCATTTTCATTGTGGGTTCATCATCATTAAAAATTAGCAGCTTCAATATGAAATGAAAGCCAACCACCTGTCTGTATTTCTTGATTCTGACATCAAACAAAAGTCAACTGTTTGCACGATAGGTTCTCGGTTTGTGTGCGGATAAGGTATCTTCCTACTTTATTCTTACATGCGAACACTGCTATAGTTCCTGTGTTACATGCGAACACTGCTATAGTTCCTGTGTTACATGCGAACACTGCTATAGTTCCTGTGTTACATGCGAACACTGCTATAGTTCCTGTGTTACATGCGAACACTGCTATAGTTCCTGTGTTACATGCGAACACTGCTATAGTTCCTGTGTTACATGCGAACACTGCTATAGTTCCTGTTTTACATGCGAACACTGCTATAGTTCCTGTTTTACATGCGAACACTGCTATAGTTCCTGTTTTACACGCGAACACTGCTATAGTTCCTGTTTTACACGCGAACACTGCTATAGTTCCTGTTTTACATGCGAACACTGCTATAGTTCCTGTTTTACATGCGAACACTGCTATAGTTCCTGTTTTACATGCGAACACTGCTATAGTTCCTGTTTTACATGCGAACACTGCTATAGTTCCTGTTTTACACGCGAACACTGCTATAGTTCCTGTTTTACACGCGAACACTGCTATAGTTCCTGTTTTACATGCGAACACTGCTATAGTTCCTGTTTTACATGCGAACACTGCTATAGTTCCTGTTTTACATGCGAACACTGCTATAGTTCCTGTTTTACATGCGAACACTGCTATAGTTCCTGTTTTACATGCGAACACTGCTATAGTTCCTGTTTTACATGCGAACACTGCTATAGTTCCTGTTTTCAAAAAAAGGTCTTGGGTTTATTTCATAGCCTGGGAAACCCATCTAGAAATTATCTGAAGACGAAGTTTTAGCTTAGCATGCTTGTAGATTGCCATCAAAAGCTACTGGATTCCTAAGCTTCACCAGCATACTATAAACAACCTTACAATGCTGGTTTGTTATGTGTCTTTATTTACACCTCTACCGTTCTCGGTAATATTAAATCATTGTAACAGTCGCATTGTACAGGAATGCAGCTCCACAGCGCTATGATTATTAAAACGGGACATCATTTTCTAGAAATGTGTCTTTTTGTAGAGCTCTTGTTCTCATGATATAATGCTTTCCTTTCCATAACACATGAACAATGATGTATGTTTTGATAGTGAACTGTACTGGAGCGTATTTCAAGGAAAAATACACTTTGATTAAACACTTCGATAAATTCCTGAACGACAATATTCTAACATAAACAAGCTGTGTCCAACAGTTTCTCTTTCTCGACTTGTTTTGTTTCCAAAAGAGGACTATTTTTCGATTTGTCTTTTTTTCTTGTTAATGAAGTTTACTCTTTCTTGACTTGTTTTTGATATGATTCTTAATCTTCCCCGACTTCATTTCATAAGTGCCCAACTCTTTCTCGACTTGTTCTCATATGAGCCTAACTCTTTCTCGACTTGTTCTCATATGAGCCTAACTCTTTCTCGACTAAATTTCATATGAGCCCAACTCTTTCTCGACTAAATTTCATATGAGCCCAACTCTTTCTCGACTTGTTCTCATATGAGCCTAACTCTTTCTCGACTTGTTCTCATATGAGCCTAACTCTTTCTCGACTTGTTCTCATATGAGCCTAACTCTTTCTCGACTTGTTCTCATATGAGCCTAACTCTTTCTCGACTAAATTTCATATGAGCCCAACTCTTTCTCGACTTGTTTTCATATGAGCCCCTGCCCTGCAGGTTGGGCGTACGAATTGTACCTGCTGCCCCCATTGCATGATCGTAAGAGGCGACTAAATTTGGGATCTTATCTTTTCTCTTCTTTCTGAACAACGTTCTTCTTCCTAATGTCTCCCTTGACAATGCCTCACTTTTGGCCTTTAGTTGAGCGTTCGCCCCTGTGAGGAAGACTTTGTGTTCTGTCCCCTAGCCGAGACATACCAGAGTCTTTAAAAATGGTAGTTGCTACTCCTGCTTAGCGCTCAGCATATTTGGAGTGGGACGACTGGTTCGCCCGTTGTCAGTATAATGTGACCGGGTAGGGTGTGGTGCTGGGTGTCTTCGGCAGTACGCTTCAGTGAGGTAGCACTATAAATCGGCAAAAGTTCCGGCCTATCACAAGGAGACTTAACACGAACATACCGCAGCCTCCCAAAACACACATACGCACTCACCACACGCATACATGTCGCACGCACGGGAGGCCGTCCTTAAATGACCTTAGCTGGTTATAGGACGTTAAACAAAATAAACCAAACCAACCAATCATATGAGCCCAACTCTTTCTTGACTTGTTTCTGTATGAGCCAAACTCTTGGCCGATACGTTTTGTTTTCGAATGAGTCCAGCTGATCTTGTTCATACAGCAGAAAAAGTAATTACGAACAAACAAAGTTAAAAACAGAATGCAAAAACAAAAACAAAAAAAAAGAAATTCACGAACTCATAAATATTGCTGTGTTCTGATAAATGTAGTGTAAATGAATCGAACCACAGGGAATTTTTAGGTTAGCATCATGCTATAGTACATACCATGAAGATTGATGCGTCCAGAGAGAGCCTGGGGACATCAAATCAGTTTCCTCATACCGAATTGTAGTGGTTATGGGCACCTCATCGGCTCTCTCAAATGGTCAAGCAGTGGCCACTTGTAGAGCGAGATAGTTCCTTTTGAGTTTCCACTCAAGTTATTAGCGTTTGAATGTTTTACGATACGATATATTTTACCAATATATTTGCATATTCTGATGATTTTTATAACTTAACCTCAAGCCCTTCAGATCTGTAACTGATCCTGTACTTAAAGCCATCCTGTACTTTGTTTAATGGTCTGACGAATGTTTTACAGTGCATAACACACATAGCAGTGAAATCGACGTTGGTTTTCGTGGACCTGGGGAGTGATTTGATAGCAATTTGACATTGGTTTTATGTCGCGTAAGACATGTTTTTATCTACCTTTCTCTGATGCTCAGTATCCTTAATGGTTTCGTTCAGGAGATAAATGTCTAACCAGTCCGTCTACAGGGTACGGATGGCGATACACTCCTTTAATTGATCCCAGCAGTGGCGAGGTTTCTGTTCACTTTATTCACTTCTATGCCTATCAGACAACATGTTTCTGTGAGATTCCACCTTATTCTTATCGAAACGACTTTACGACAGTTGTCAAAAGACTACTTAAAACCGGAATCTTGTTTATCTTACAGTTCATTCTATCTTCTTTACTCGCCAAAACTTTCACAAATACAGCAGCATTTTCAATTTTTCAAACGAACTTCAACTTAAAAGTCGATATTCTGTGTACTTACAATATAGGTCTAACCACACACAGGCTCAACTCAACATACAATGGCGTGTACCACCGACCGACCCTGTCATAACGTCTACAAACTCTGGTATAACGAACGCTTCGACTAATGATTAACGTCTATCGCCAAAGTGAATAGGACATCAGCAGATTATTCGAGATAACATAAAATTCAATATGGTATAGGCTATTCGAGATAACGCGACATTAGTCTATAATATAAGATTCAATATCATATAGGATATTCGAGACAACGTGACCATAGTCTATACAATAAGATTCGATATAATAGAGACTATTCGAAATAACGCGACCATAGCCTATAACATAAGTCTATAAAATAAAGTTAATTTAGATTGATTTTTAACTTATTGTAAAAATTCCACCTCATTGATTTTGATAGTACTATCATTACCAATGAGGTGGAATTTGGTCAAAATCATATCAACATGACATACACTAATAGTGTCGACACTCATAGTGTATGTCATGTTAATGTGATTTTGACCTATAGTGGGCTTTCTTACAACACGTAAACCAATCGGAAGTTTGAATTCAGCTGTATGGTACATGAACCCAGCGGACAGCTACGGATATCTTCAAAATCATGTTTCTTTAGTCTGTACGTGGTGTAACATGTCTATCCCATAACTTCCGGTACTTTCTTCGAGAACTTCCGGTGCTTCTTTCCTCTTGGCAGCTAATCAGTCAAGTTTACACGATGACATTTCTATTTCCTACTTAACTAATGGCTAATGTTCACATATCGTTCCCGCGCGTGAAATCGAAGGGTAAGGTTACCGAGTTCACAAGACTGTTTATCGAATGGGTAATTTCTTCTTTTTTCTGAAATTAATTGAAAATCGGGACGCCATCGTTCACAAGAGTAATTGTTCCAATGGTGGATATATGACGCAATCGACTCGGTGCAAAACCAGCATGTCCCCGCGGAAACACGTGTACATTGCGAGCTCTCGCGGCCGGTATGTCGACATTTATGCAGCAATTTTAGATAACAAATGCACGCTATCTGCTGCACACTGTCTATACTTCTCATTGCACGAGTTATGGAGATGTTTTTGCGGAAGTTTGCGGTGAGCTCTGTGTTATTACAGGTAGCGTAAAGTAAATCAGCAACATTAAACAGTATTTCTTAACGGTAGTCCCACGCAGGGCCAGTTGGCGTTAAGGTTTTTGCTTTAAAGTGACTTAAAGATAAATTACTCAGTTTTTAGGATTTCAAAAGAATGTACAATCATATTTTGATATATTAACGGAAGAGCGTTTTTACTGACGAATTATCATTGTGAATTATCCATGGAACCTTTTTACAGGCCCCTAATGCTATTACCATGCTATTTTAATTGACTGATACAATATCAGATCTGGATGGCTGTTCTAGGTTCGTCACTAATGTATCCTTTGGAAATGAATTTATATTACGAACCACCCCCCTCCTTCCAACTTTGGTCTCTATATCCTCCCACAGCAGGAATAGAAATTGTAATAACGCCCCTCGCTTATACAACTATTCTTTTAACGCCCCTCGCTTTTACAATTGTTCTTCGTGTTAACGTTCCTTGATTATACGAAACATATCTCGGTAAAATGCCACAGTTCAAACTACAATACCTGAATGTATAGTATTACTGGCTATTTTTGCGTCTGCGTTGTCATTTGTTTTGTTAACTTCTTCTTTTTTTTCATTACTATTATCGTTCGACCTGTTTGCCCGAATGTCAGAATGTATAACGTGAAGTGTCACTGGGCTCAGGGATTGTCCCGAGGCGAGGCTGCTAGCGGCGATATCTCATACATTTCAGTCCAATTCCAAACGGATACAATAACACATTTGATAATCTAAGTATTTAAGGAAATAAATAGCGGATAAAATATTGTCCGACCTCTGTTGGTGGTGGCGATAAAGAAGGAGATTCTCTGTTGGCGAAATGCGTTATTCCCGGCGGATTTTAGACGTAGCTGGGAAAGTGATGTGCGGTGTGTGCTTGAGATACCAGACAGGACCTAGCTTATCACCGTATATCGCCTTGATATATTGGCAAAATCCATTTCTACCATCATATATTTGTCTGATACGTAAAGAAAGGATACGGAAATCTATAACTTTTAATTCATACAAGATTCTTCACGTCAAACAAATCACAAAAAATCGCACGTGCTTTGCTCGTGCCGTCACTGATAAGGCTTGCGCGTTTCCATATAAACCTGGACTAGGGGTAGAGTAGGGAAGACGGATTGCTTGACTTTGTGAGAAAAACTGTCCATGCCGATAACTTCATAACTGGATCAAGTAGCACTAGTATTTGTTAGATTACAATATGGTTAGGTACATTTTAAAAGGAACGACTCCGGAACCTCTGCCTTTCTATTCTAGCGCTCCATCGAATGAGCCACAGAGAAAATATCCCTAACCGTGTCGGTACACTGATCAATATTATATCATACAATCACAGGGCTTTGCAAACTCTGATGATAACAAGTGCCCGCTCTCTATTACGAACACAGGAATATCGGTGTTAAACATGCACTGGTTTCTGTGATTCCTAGAACCGCATTAATTACAGATACTGTAACATGGTACTTGTGTGCTTTTGATTATCAACTTCATTTATTTTCAAATAACTGCAAAATATTTATTGTATATTATTCATTTTGATTTAGAGTTGATGATATAAGTGTAATACCTGTGGTAGCACAAGGTGCCCTCTCTATCTTCTGAGATGGTAGACAGCAGCCCCAGCAGATAAGCTGCAGATAGTGGTATTAACGTACTACAGACGTCCACACTGGTGAGTGTCTGTATCGGACGAGTTTTATATAATACCGTCTGGAAGGGGACAACAACTTCATTTATTTTATTGTTTATCAGCATTGGTAAATCACCAGACGAAGATAAGGTATGGCAAATGTCAAGATAGGCCACGCTTACCACCACTAGACGTATATAGCACGCGATTTACACGTTCTTATGAAAAATTGTAATGAAAAGCTGGGGCGGATTTTAAATATCAAATTGTCAGAAAACAGATATGAAAATAGATGAATGAATACATAAAAACTTTCTCAAAAGCACAAAAATAGAGTTTTTATCAAGAATATTCTACGTAGATAGATATCAACGCGAATAACGCATATTAAATCTACACATGATTGTTCAGTGAATCTTTATGTTCGAAAAAAGACAAATTTATATATCAAAATCGTAATAATCATACATTAGAGTTAATAGAAAGGGGTCCATCAGCAGTTGATATGCCTGAAGAGAATAGGACCAAGAAATCGAAACAGATGTCATTACAAATGGCGGAGCATAAGAAGACGTCGAAACACAGGGGGAGTAGATATACATGTACATCACACGTTATAACACACGGGGAGCAGATATACATCACACGTTATAACACAGGGAGTAGATATACATCACACGTTATAACACACGGGGAGTAGATATACATCACACGTTATAACACACAGGGAGTAGATATACATCACACGTTATAACACACGGGGAGTAGATATATATCACACGTTATAACACACGGGGAGTAGATATACACCACACGTTATAACACACGGGGAGTAGATATACATCACACGTTATAACACACGGGGAGTAGATATACATCACACGTTATAACACACGGGGAGTAGATATACACCACACGTTATAACACACGGGGAGTAGATATATATCACACGTTATAACACACGGGGAGTAGATATACATCACACGTTATAACACACGGGGAATAGATAAACATCACACGTTATAACACACAGGGAGTAGATATACATCACACGTTATAACACACGGGGGAGTAGATATACATCACACGTTATAACACACGGGGAGTAGATATACATCACACGTTATAACACACGGGGAGTAGATATACATCACACGTTATAACACGGGGAGAGTAGATATACATCACACGTTATAACACACGGGGAGTAGTTATACATCACACGTTATAACACACGGGGAGTAGATATACACCACATGTTATAACACACGGGAAGTAGATATACGTCACACGTTATAACACACGGGAAGTAGATATACATCACACGTTATAACACACGGGGAGTAGTTATACATCACACGTTATAGCACACGGGGAGTAGATATACATCACACGTTATAACACACGGGGAGTAGATATACATCACACGTTATAACACACGGGGAGTAGATATACATCACACGTTATAACACACGGGGAGTAGATATACATCACACGTTATAACACACGGGAAGTAGATATACATCACACGTTATAACACACGGGGAGTAGATATACATCACACGTTATAACACACGGGGAGTAGATATACATCACACGTTATAACACACGGGGAGTAGATATACATCACACGTTATAACACACGGGGAGTAGATATACATCACACGTTATAACACACGGGGAGTAGATATACATCACACGTTATAACACACGGGGAGTAGATATACATCACACGTTATAACACACGGGGAAGTAGATATACATCACACGTTATAACACACGGGGAGTAGATATATATCACACGTTATAACACACGGGGAGTAGATATACATCACACGTTATAACACACGGGGAGTAGATATACATCACACGTTATAACACACGGGAAGTAGATATACATCACACGTTATAACACACGGGGAGTAGATATATATTATACAATTATTGCCCTTGTTCCGGGTTGACATGAATATTTGATCACCCGAGAGATGTCATGTCACCCGAGGGCGTAGCCCGAGGGTGACATGACACCTCAAGGGTGGGCAAATATTCATATCAACCCGGAACAAGGGCAGTAATTGTTTTATTATACCGAAAAAACATAAGTGAATGAATTTTGGTATCAATAAGTTTAATATGTATTTCTTCAAACCATATTTTAGACTGTTCAACGAAGATCGTTTAAGAGGTACCCCATCGTCTTTCTGGACCCCGGCATAAAATTCTCCCAGTCGAACGTTCAATGTATGGACGTCGAAGTTTTCAAAATCCTTTGGTCTACCTGTTGCAGATAGGAAATGTCTAAAGGAATCCACGGCCCCATTGATGACCCTTTTGGTGTTTTTAGAATCATTTTCTTGCAATAATTTCGCCATTTCCTCCTCTGGTGGCAGAAGATAGCGTCCGCCGGCAGCCATTGTTGTTGTCAAGCAGAATACTCGGAACTCCTCTGATTCGACTACTTTTGAAGACGTTACGGAAGAGAGTTCCGAGTTGGGGCTCACGAGAGGGTGACATAACGATTTTGGAGGGCTCACGAGAGGGTGACATTATGATATTCAGAGGGTGACATGATGTTTCGAAAGCGACAGCAAGTTAATAATGAATTATTTGAAAATTTGTGGTTGACATAACGAATGTTTTTAATCACGTGACATGGTTTTCACTAATCAGAAGCTGTG
Source organism: Pecten maximus (assembly GCF_902652985.1). NCBI lineage: Eukaryota > Metazoa > Mollusca > Bivalvia > Pectinida > Pectinidae > Pecten > Pecten maximus. The sequence goes on along the minus strand of NC_047024.1, from coordinate 7,367,767 downwards.
ATACAAGTCTGAGGTATAATAACACACGTTATAACACACGGGGAGTAGATATACATCACACGTTATAACACACGGGGAGTAGATATACATCACACGTTATAACACACGGGGAGTAGATATACATCACACGTTATAACACACGGGGAGTAGATATATATCACACGTTATAACACACGGGGAGTAGATATATATCACACGTTATAACACACGGGGAGTAGATATACATCACACGTTATAACACACGGGGAGTAGATATACATCACACGTTATAACACACGGGGAGTAGATATACATCACACGTTATAACACACGGGGAGTAGATATATATCACACGTTATAACACACGGGGAGTAGATATACATCACACGTTATAACACACGGGGAGTAGATATATATCACACGTTATAACACACGGGGAGTAGATATACATCACACGTTATAACACACGGGGAGTAGATATATATCACACGTTATAACACACGGGGAGTAGATATACATCACACGTTATAACACACGGGGAGTAGATATACATCACACGTTATAACACACGGGAGAGTAGATATACATCACACGTTATAACACACGGGGAGTAGATATACATCACACGTTATAACACACGGGGAGTAGATATACATCACACGTTATAACACACGGGGAGTAGATATACATCACACGTTATAACACACGGGGAGTAGATATACATCACACGTTATAACACACGGGGAGTAGATTATACATCACACGTTATAACACACGGGGAGTAGATATATATCACACGTTATAACACACGGGGAGTAGATATACATCACACGTTATAACACACGGGGAGTAGATATACATCACACGTTATAACACACGGGGAGTAGATATACATCACACGTTATAACACACGGGGAGTAGATATATATCACACGTTATAACACACGGGGAGTAGATATACATCACACGTTATAACACACGGGGAGTAGATATACATCACACGTTATAACACACGGGAAGTAGATATACATCACACGTTATAACACACGGGGAGTAGATATACATCACACGTTATAACACACGGGGAAGTAGATATACATCACACGTTATAACACACGGGGAGTAGATATACATCACACGTTATAACACACGGGGAGTAGATATACATCACACGTTATAACACACGGGGAGTAGATATACATCACACGTTATAACACAAGGGGAGTAGATATACATCACACGATATAACACGCGGGAAGTAATTATACATCACACGTTATAACACACGGGGAGTAGATATACATCACACGTTATAACACACGGGGAGTAGATATACACCACACGTTATAACACACGGGAAGTAGATATACATCACACGTTATAACAGACGGGGAGTAGATATACATCACACGTTATAACAGACGGGGAGTAGATATACATCACACGTTATAACACACGGGGAGTAGATATACATCACACGTTATAACACACGGGGAGTAGATATACATCACATGTTATAACACACGGGGAGTAGATATACATCACACGTTATAACAGACGGGGAGTAGATATACATCACACGTTATAACACACGGGGAGTAGATATACATCACACGTTATAACACACGGGGAGTAGATATACATCACACGTTATAACACACGGGGAGTAGATATACATCACATGTTATAACACACGGGGAGTAGATATACATCACACGTTATAACACACGGGGAGTAGATATACATCACACGTTATAACACACGGGGAGTAGATATACATCACACGTTATAACACACGGGGAGTAGATATACATCACACGTTATAACACACGGGGAGTAGATATACATCACACGTTATAACACACGGGGAGTAGATATACATCACACGTTATAACACACGGGGAGTAGATATACATCACACGTTATAACACACGGGGAGTAGATATACATCACACGTTATAACACACGGGGAGTAGATATACATCACACGTTATAACACACGGGGAGTAGATATACATCACACGTTATAACACACGGGGAGTAGATATACATCACACGTTATAACACACGGGGAGTAGATATACATCACACGTTATAACACACGGGGAGTAGATATACATCACACGTTATAACACACGGGGAGTAGATATACATCACACGTTATAACACACGGGGAGTAGATATACATCACACGTTATAACACACGGGGAGTAGATATACATCACACGTTATAACACACGGGGAGTAGATATACATCACACGTTATAACACACGGGGAGTAGATATACATCACACGTTATAACACAAGGGGAGTAGATATACATCACACGATATAACACGCGGGAAGTAGATATATATCACATGTTATAACACACGGGGAGTAGATATACATCACACGTTATAACACACGGGGAGTAGATATACATCACACGTTATAACACACGGGGAGTAGATATACATCACACGTTATAACACACGGGGATTAGATATACATCACACGTTATAACACACGGGGAGTAGATATATATCACACGTTATAACACACGGGGAGTAGATATATATCACACGTTATAACACACGGGGAGTAGATATACATCACACGTTATAACACACGGGAGTAGATATACATCACACGTTATAACACACGGGGAGTAGATATACATCACACGTTATAACACACGGGGAGTAGATATACATCACACGTTATAACACATGGGGAGTAGACATACATCACACGTTATAACACACGGGGAGTAGACATACATCACACGGTATAACACACGGGGAGTAGATATACATCACATGTTATAACACAGGGGGAGTAGATATACATCACACGTTATAACACACGGGAAGTAGATATACACCACACGTTATAACACACGGGAAGTAGATATACATCACACGTTATAACACACGGGGAGTAGATATATATCACACGTTATAACACACGGGAAGTAGATATACACCACACGTTATAACACACGGGAAGTAGATATACATCACACGTTATAACACACGGGGAGTAGATATATATCACACGTTATAATACACGGGGAGTAGATATATATCACACTTTATAATACACGGGGAGTAGATATACAACACACGTTATTACACACGGGGAGTAGATATACATCACACGTTATAACACACGGGAAGTAGATATACATCACACGTTATAATACACGGACAGTAGCTATACATCACACGTTATAACACACGGGGAGTAGATATATATCACACGTTATAATACACGGGGAGTAGATATATATCACACGTTATACTTGTAACACACGGGGAGTAGATATACATCACACGTTATAACACACGGGGAGTAGATATACATCACACGTTATAACACACGGGGGAGTAGATATACATCACACGTTATAACACACGGGGAGTAGATATACATCACACGTTATAACACACGGGGAGTAGATATACATCACACGTTATAACACATGGGGAGTAGATATACATCACACGTTATAACACACGGGGAGTAGATATACATCACACGTTATAACACACGGGGGAGTAGATATACACCACATGTTATAACACACGGGGAGTAGATATATATCACACGTTATAACACACGGGGAGGCGATATACATCACACGTTATAACACACGGGGAGTAGATATATATCACACGTTATAACACACGGGGAGTAGATAGGTTGTTGTTTACGGTATTGATTTCGCTCGAATTAGTTATTTTCCAAAATTTCCAAAAATACAGTATCTTATTTCCGCTGCCAACATTTACAAAATAACATTTGAAAATGAATAATTTGATTTTAGCGATTAAGAATCTCGAATGTAGGGTCACGGTATTTCATAAGTGCATAAGGTTCGGGGTCTTATCAAATGCATCCCTGAGGTTTCGAGATCCTCACCGCCGATAGTACACTAAGGCAGTGTCATGCTGATGATGCTGCGTAGCGGTTTCTACATCCCCACTTTTACCAATTTAAGTTGATGTCGTGGGACATATTTCAGTCTGTCTATGCTGGAAGCCTATCAACAAGGAATCCAGATGCATGTTACATGTGACTTCTTTTTTAATTAGTTCCTTCCTCCCCCGAACAGTCGAGCTTTCCATTTTTTTCATATTTTAGATAGAATTCTCTGCTTTCCTTATTTTGTCTTCTTACTGTAGTCGTGTTTAAATTGTTTTTCATATGCGAAAACGATATAAGTGCATCACGTCATGTAATAAAATACCAACGACTAGGACAAATGGCAGGTGTTGTGTCCAACCAAACCATAGGCCAGGTAGAGGAGCGGCCTGCTGATAATGTTAACGATGATATGTACGAAGTATTCATTGTTGACTCGACTGATCACACAAAGTTGTTGTTGTTGTTGTAATAGAGATAGATCGAAATAAACTTTTAAATTACCATAGTTAACTGCGGGTAAATAAAAAGCGGGAACAAATGAGTGAAATTTTCTAAATTGATACAAAAATAGCGACTATAAAATAATAAAAAAAAATTGCTATTTATTTGAATATTGAAATATCTTAATGTCCTAAATGGATATCTTTCATTTTCATTGTGATACATTAACGGTTGCACGAAATCTCATCCATGATGGGAGGTCCTGTTATTAAGCTATCAGCAGATTCTAGTTGTTGTTAAATTGTTCCGTGCATTTGTCCCACAGGACGTCTGCATATATTCGAATATAGACATAATATGTTTTTATTTCGATATATTTACCCTTTTAAACGCTTTATATATATATATAATTTACATAATAAATCCATCTTTTTATATATAATTTACATGATATCAGGTGGCAGAAGTTGGCATGAACAACGTGTGATTATAAGCTTTGGGGACGGTGTAGGGTAGACAACTCTTACAGCTAGGTATCAAATGGAAATATTATTGCCTAACATGAAATCAAGGGCACAAACAGTTATTAAGAATTACGGTAATAACTGAGGACAAAAGTGTAAAGGTGATTTATAGAAAACTTCAATACTAGTCCAAACACAAGAGATGTCTTCGTGTTTCAGTGTGTATAAACAAGTTATACCCCCACCCACTTAGGTGTTGTGTTTGGGGTTTGCTTGGCTGTGTGTACAATATAGAAAATCTCTAACACGTGGTGCCTCCAACTTATATTTTATTCTTCTTCTACTAAACTGAGTAAACATCAAAACAACTTCCGGTGATGGAAGGACACAAATTACGGAACAATAAACATACTAACATAAAAAGATGATATTGATTAATTCCGGATACACACTTGATGGTTGATAATATATATATATATATACAATATATATAACATAGGTCATCATTCACGACTTGCTGTTGGTTCATTGTGTAATAAATTCATTAGAATTGATCATGTTCTACTTAGCATTAAACTTTATTTGTTATACTTCTGAAGATAAGAAGAAGGGTGAAATGAATTGAAAGGGGATATCTCGGGTAACATACACACACATTTGCACTATAACGCTGACAGGTATTTTGTCAAAAAATAGTCTGAAAATTTCAGAAATACAGCAAAATAACCAATTTATCTATCTCCGCTTTGATTGGAAAAATCGGCATGTTTCAACGAGGTGAATACAAAGGTCCGCTCTGATTGGTAAAAAACGGAAAACATGTATTTTCACTGCAAACTTTTATATTTTAACTGCAAAATCGTTCCTCATTGCTGCAGTGAAAATATAAGTTTTATTAGTTTGATAAATTTCTATATGTCACTGGCAAAATGCAATAAATTGTATCAAGAAATTTGATTATAGGAAATGTCCATATGTTCGTACAATTGTTAAACGTAAAAATAACCTTAAAAATATAAATAAAACCAATATATCCTTACATTTAGTTTTAAAGGAAATGTCGAACTTAAACATTAACGTTATTCTTGTATCAACCAGTAACACGTATTTAGCTGTTATAATATCATGATCACTCCCGTGTATATATTTTCACCCTAGAACCGAAAGGCCCGCGGAAACATATTGTGTCAATCGGAACACCTCGCCTCCGTCTGCGAACGAAGAAAATGAGGAGGGTTCCGATTGCATATTGTGTGCGATCGCACTAATTAGAACTCATCACGTAGGCATTTCGTCGGTTTCAAGAGTTTGGTACACATTGCTCTCCTTATTTATTATTATTGTTCATATCTAACGAGTCTATATAATTTTCTATCTGATTGTAGAATATATGAGGCACTTTTCCACAGGATGTGTGTTTGGTTTTATCTAATTCTTTCTTCAGGGTGACAAGCATGTCATACTTTAAATCTGCGCCAAACAGGTGCTACAACACAGAACAAAGACATGGATTAACACCTTACAATGACAGAATCAGAAAACCAGGGTTTTCATCAAAATCAGAAATGAGCTAAAACGTACAGCAGACAAGCTAAACCTGCAGTGACCATAGTCATAAGCACAATGAGAATATAATTTGAAGCTTCCAACATGATTTCATCTAAAATTCATCAGCAAATCTTCCCAGTGTTGCACATTTTATCCCGTTATATTATTTTATATAATATGACATATTTCGCCTGTAGCACAATGATCAATAAGTAACAAACATGGTTCAGTTCAGTCAGAGAGACTCATAACTTTTCTTCTTCATTCAGAAAATGAATTTAAGAGTCTTTATTTGCCTCTAAATCAAGGACGAGGGGAGGACAATCCCTAGTCTGTTACAACAGCTTGTTTCTTATAAATAAACAATATGTGACGTTAATATGGTGCTATGCCCACCAGATGAAATCAAAGTATTCTACCAGGTCGATATCAGACCATATTGACAGTACTAAAGGTCCTTTATTTTACATTAACAGATAGATATGAAACATATTTGCAAACGTGTGAAATCTTGATAACAAGAAAGCATTGCGGTGTTTTACGTCAACATGAATATGACGTCATATGTGCAATATTAACTCGATATTATTAGAAATTAAACATCAGGATAATTTCTCAAATCATTGACAACCACGTGAGTATGTTCAATGAGAATTGAGGAATTAGGACTATATCTGATATTCTATATTACAATACCTACCCTGACAAAGGTGTCGTAGGTGGCTTTGAAAGCTGGTTGTTTATCGTTGTGCATCATCCGTCTGTTTCCGTGTAGGACATTGGCCCCGTTTGTTTCGCCACCTTTACATACACTCATGTACATACAATGATCCGGCCGATAATTCCACTCACATGGGTAAACGTAAAGCTGTTCTATCAACAGAAAACAGAAAACATGTCGTTAGGTAGAGATGACCAATTATGTTTAACTGTAAGTGTAGAGAGGGAGATTTGTATAAAATGTTCTTTGCTATTTCAGTAAACAATGACGGTCCTTTTCATAAATGAACTTCACTCTTACTAACGTTTTTTAGTTTCAACCCTCTTACAAACAGCTTTCTCCTGTTATATTTAGCCTATAATAAGCCAGGGGTCACCACCTAGAACATTGACCTCATTGGAAATCAGTCATCCGACTTTCATGGGCTATGATTGGCTATATATGTATGGCATACAAAAGTTAACATTTGTTTTTTTTTATTGAAATATATGTTTCATCTTGAACAAATATTTATTATCATATTTATATTAAATTATATTATTTATAATATAATGGTCTACCGTATGTTTTGTTTATTGTATGACTAACTAAGACTTAATAAATCAAGTCAAATCCATTTGCTCATTGTAGGGCCATAATTCGGCAAGGGACTATCATAAGTGAACGGCTTATTAATTGTACTACAACAACTTAGTAGGAGGAAGAATTCATATTCATCGACGTTTAGTAACCAACCAGATCACCACTAATCTGGTTGTCTCACTACAAAACCACACCACTAATCTGGTTGTCCCGTCACCCCATGCCCACTAATGTAGTTGTTTAACTACCCCACCTCCACAAATCTGGTTATCCAACTATCAAGTCATCACTAATCTGGTTGTCCCACTACCCCACCACCAGTTATCTGATTGTCCCAAAACCCCACAACCACTAATCCTGTTGTCTCACTACCCCACCACCACTAATATAGTTGTCCCTCTACCCAACCACCACTAATCTGGTTGTCCCACCACCACTAATCTGGTTGTCTCTCTACCCCACCACCAATAATCTTGTCGTACCACCACCCCACCATCACCACTAGTCACTTGTTAAAAGTGTTTAGTACTTTAAATATTCCAGGTATTAACTTGCCTGGATGGTAATGGAAGTAGATATTGAGAAGATCCTGGTCCCCATAAGGAATTTTCTGTTTGTAGTCCTTGTAATACTGTTTAAGAGATTCTAGCCATGGTGACTGACGTATCCGTGTCAGATTCATCAGCATTACCCCAGAGTTCACACCTGAAGATTAAGAATCCAAACCCTACAAAAACGCATTAAAGTTGATAGGACGAAAACCTAGTTATAATATTATTCTCTTCTATATCTTATCAAAACTGTGGAAACACGTTATTGGACCTGTCAAGCTGGCCAAGACAGAAACAATCACGAAAAACTAACCTAGAGTTCTCAACACCTTTATATTCTACGCATTTCCTCCACAATAAATGATATATTATCTAGATAAAGGGGGTATGGGACCCGTATAGAAAGGATCAAATATGACCTTCGAACCTTTTATCTCAACCGATGAACACCAGCATTCGATCACGTATATAACTTGACTTTTTTATTATGTAAATATGGACCACATTTGATGAGGGATTCCGAAGATATTGGTTTGCTTGGTTTGTTTTGTTTAACGTCCTATTAACAGCCAGGGTCATTTAAGGACGTGCCAGGTTTTAGAGGAGGAGGAAAGCCGGAGTACCCGGAGAAAAACAACCGGCCCTACAGTCAGTACCTGGCAACTGCCCCACGTAGGTTTCGAACTCGCAACCCAGAGGTGGAGGGCTAGTGATAAAGTGTCGGGACACCTTAACCACTCGGCCACCGCGGCCCCTCAAGAAGATATGAAGTGTCGTAAAAAGACTAGACTATTCTAGAGACAGGGACCCATTAACGGTAAGCACTCATTTCCTTACGGCCGTATGAGACACAACAGCTGTATAATAGTAGTATACTGTCTCGTATACTACAATTTGGTTTACCAATGACATGTAACAAATTCAATATGTGATGTAAATATAGACCAAGCATCCGTTAAACCAACAGTATAAAATGCACTGTCCCCTTATTCCTCCTATCCCAGTGTGATGTAAGGGAAGACAAAGGAACCACCTGTACCAGTACTACCTATCTCTACAGGTATCCCTCTACTGATGTACCATGTCTGGTAGCTGTAAAGATAATGACCTACTTCTCCGTAATAAGGATGTTTGGCAAATCTAGTATACCAGCTAGACTGTTTATTTTCGTTTTCCGGAGACAGAGCTACCAACTGTGTAGTGTTGAACTTCTGTAGGAAAGCCCAGATATCGTCCACGGGTCGTAAAAACAGGACGTCCGTGTCAACATATAACGACGCATCTACTTCTGTCAATAGACTCTGAAAATAGAACAATGCATCTACAGCCGTCGACGAACTCTGAAATTATTGCAAACATCTACGTCCGTCAACAGACTCCGAAAGTATAACAAGGCAATCTACTTCAATACATCTACGGCCGTCAACAGGCAGTAAGATCTGTGAATGGGATATCATATTCGTAGCATACTTATTCAGATCAAGACATCATTTGCGTAAATGTATAATGAACAATATTATCACAGGTAGTACAGATATATATTAGACATTACAAACCATAGATCACTTTTCCTGAAACATTCCCTTTGAGACATTTTACTTAGAAAATATGACATTTTGTCTTGAATATGTTGAAAGTAGAATATATACTTTACTTCATTTTTCTCGACATCGATGTCCCCACTCATGGATCGTAACTAACTTCAATCTCTTTCGTTTGATACTAGAATCAGTAGAGGCCTTCTAAATATTTTGTTTAAAACACATGTATTGCAGAACTTATCAAGTATTGCTTTCGGGACTTTGTATTATCTATAGAAATAATGCAAGGATGACAACAGATCCAGAAGAGGCGATTCATTTATATTATGATATCAGGCCAAAGGTGACTAGCATGTTCACTAGTCAAATATTATGCTATAATCGATCTTTGAATAAATTAGCACCCATGCTCAAGTGTCACAAAAATTGAAATATTGCAGAAATAAAAAAAAATAACTCACATATCTATCATGAGGTCTCTTGAAATCTTTGAACTTTAAATTCACATTCAGGTACACAACCTAGATGTGGTCGACAGTGAAAGTATTAAGCGACGTACAACGGCCTTTTTTAGTATTCCAACTCCAAGCTTAACTGTATCACTTACAGGTATAAAAAGTCGCTGTGATGCACAAGGTTTAAAGAGATTTTTCCACTCATTGGATTTGTCTCCTGTTGGGAAACTCAGGTTGTAGATATGGTACTCAACTCTTGTCCTGAACTCGTCGGGCCAAAAGTCAATCTGAAACATGTAAAACATTAAAGATTTCCTGACATTTAATAACACGGTGCTGGCATAGATGTATTCAAACCCGTTCAGTCAATGTTTTCCTTGTATACAGTCCGATTCTTGTTATTGTTTTTCTGAGTTTGAAAATTAAGTTTAATCTAGAACCAACACACCCAGTGTATCCCACTAACTTAAATTCAAAACAATCTAATCTGTGAATTCCCAACACCAAGTTTAATAAAGACAACCAAAAATTAAGCCTAGGGGGTCAACATTGGTTAATGTTAATCTGCATGATGAACGTTGAAACGCTGGTCCTAAAAGAATGGCAAATACGTCAGCTCAGCTTATTACAGTTTTGATTATGCATCAATGTATATTAGTCTATCGGTGCATATATAATGTATTAGATTATACACATGTGTATATATAAAGTATACACCTGTACCTGTATTTTACACACCTGTCGTACAGTGTACAGTGTATATATAAAGTATACACCTGTACCTATAATGTACACACCTGTCGTACAGTGTACAGTGTATATATAAAGTGTACACCTGTACCTATAATTTATACACCTGTCGTACAGTGTATATATAAAGTATACACCTGTACCTATAATTTACTCACCTGTCGTACAGTGTACAGTGTATATATAAAGTATACACCTATACCTATAATTTACACACCTGTCATACAGTGTACAGTGTATATATAAAGTGTACACCTGTACCTATAATTTATACACCTGTCGTACAGTGTATATATAAAGTATACACATGTACCTATAATTTACACACCTGTCGTACAGTGTATATATAAAGTATACACCTGTACCTGTATTTTACACACCTGTCGTACAGTGTACAGTGTATATATAAAGTATACACCTGTACCTATAATGTACACACCTGTCGTACAGTGTACAGTGTATATATAAAGTTTACACCTCTACCTATAATTTATACACCTGTCGTACAGTGTATATATAAAGTATACATCTGTACCTATAATTTATACACCTGTCGTACAGTGTATATATAAAGTGTACACCTGTACCTATAATTTACTCACCTGTCGTACAGTGTACAGTGTATATATAAAGTATACACCTATACCTATAATTTACACACCTGTCATACAGTGTACAGTGTATATATAAAGTGTACACCTGTACCTATAATTTATACACCTGTCGTACAGTGTATATATATAGTATACACATGTACCTATAATTTACACACCTGTCGTACAGTGTATATATAAAGTATACACATGTACCTGTAATTTACACACCTGTCGTTTAAAGTAATCCTGCAGTTGGAATTCAGCAAAGATGTGGAAAACAATTGGTGTTTTTGTGAAGAGGACAGCTGACTTCAGAAGGATAATGGATTCCTTCTCTCGGTCTCCACAAGCGACCAGAGACAGATGTATTCCATTTCTCCACGCTTCACTCCTGTACAACATCAAAATTAAATCATTTTGTATACTGGATCTCTGCCCCCTTGCTGCCAGAAGCTTTGTTTAAAAGAAATACAGTGAGAAGCAAATTGAATCAAAGATGTAATTATCGTTCCATATTGGTTTGGTTTGTTTTTGTTTAACGTCCAATTAACAGCCAGGGTAATTTAAGGACGTGCCAGGTTTTGGAGGTGGAGGAAAGCCGGAGTACCCGGAGAAAAACCACCGTCCTACGGTCAGTACCTGGCAACTGCCCCACGTAGGTTTCGAATTCGCAACCCAGTGGTGGAGGGCTAGTGTTAAAGTGTCGGGACACCTTAACCACTCGGCCACCGCGGCCCCTTATATCGTTCCATAGGTTACAAATCAAGTACATAGGTAGATTATCTCATGATGATTTTTCAATGAAACTTGACAGAACTAATTTAGTGTAAAGTGTAAATTATTGTACAAACGACAAACAGAAAATCTATTTATCATAGTAAACATATGTATTACACGTGATCTGGTCAAAATACTTAAGTGCTAATTTCTCTATTCCTTGTTTAGCGACAGTTTACGTTAATTGAGGCTACAAGTAAAAACAGGTTAGTTAATGTGTCATTTGAGAATATTTCATTCACATATAAATTCCTTAATTTGCATACAACCAGCTGAATAAATAGAAATTATTTTCTTTTCCAAGATAAAAAAAGACATGACGAACTGTTGGTACTTATCACTATTTTTGTATAGAACTTACATTGTACCTTAAGCATACACTTATTTTTAACTCACTTTTATTTTCAAATTTAGTTACTTACTTGAAAGGTTTTTCATCACGCCCGTTTCCCGACTGACCACTGCTTTGTCTGTCATTGTATGATTGGTCACTTTTCAGTTGTTCAGTTTGATCGTCCTGCCTCACTTTTGGAATCATGTGTGTGTTGCTGCCATTTTGGTTCTGAAGAGCTAAAAGCAGGTACACCACCACAAAACCCACAACAGACAGTCCAAATTTGAACAACGTGTTCCGTCTCATCTGAATTTATAAATGGATGCAATTGCTGAAACATATATATATATGTCAAGTAGTAATAAAGACAGTACAGACAAGTAAATTGTCGAATTTTCGAGGCAATCTGCCCCTTTATCAAGACACAGGTAAATTACATACGATCACATATAGACATAGAACGTGGAACAGTTACATAAATATGGTAGGTATAAACAACAAAAAATATCGTAATGTTGTAAAAACGATCCCCCTCGGCCGATACTTAATTCGCCGAGGGCCTATTATGATTAATTAGGAAACATCTTATATATATATATACACTGTGTTTTATCTCTGTCTTCGCGGTATACATGGCAAATTGTTTGCCTCCAGTGTGCGTTGGCAAGGTTCATTCCACTTGCATGCTTTCCCACTTTTAATAGTTAAATGTGATTTTATGTTCTTTCACTGAACGTGTGGTCGCTTGAATCTCGTGGATTCCCCTTATTCTTCTGGTTCCTCGGTGCTAGTGTGTTGTGAGGACTGGCGATAGGTTTGGCTTCACATAATTCGTGGCTGTAATGATTTACAGGGGCTTGGTATAAGTCCATATATATCTTATCCCGTTTCGGTTTAAATAATCCTGCTTAGTTTGTTGATAGGTTAGATTATATCTTAAAAGTGCATGCACTTGGTTAGGTCCAGACGAGTGGATTTTGCAGGATGTTTTGAGTGTTGATAAAACCTCGATGAGTGGTTTATCCCTTCCAATTGAGTGTATGAGCATGGGTCCTTACCTTTATATATCAGCTGTTTATCCTTGATGTAAGGAACTTAATCTCATGGCTCGTTCAGTATTTACTGTCCGTTTTTCATTGAAGTTGTTTTATGATGCGTCTTAGAATATTTAACGTATATCTTTAATTTAGTCTAGACATTCTGTCTTTACATGGCATATCAATGGAGAAATGGCTAGAGGCCCTTGTTAAGGTGTGTCTCTGAATTCTGCTACTTCCGTCTCTGAGGATATTACAACTGTGGTCTATATCATGTTTCTATATTATCCTAACACCGCCGTACCCCATCAATTCAATTGAGTCGACTGTTTTCCCTGTTCCTTTGGAATCACTATGTATATTAGCTTGTTTAGCAAGTTAACAGTCAAAAAGCCAATGTTTCCCTATTGCTGAATTCACATCGTCACACGTGTTGATATTCTTGTAGTTAAATGATAAATATTTCCGGTCAGCGTTTATTATAGAATCTGTTGAGGTATTCATTACCTTACGGGGGTGTCGATCTCGTCATTAAAATTCTGAGATTTGGTGGTGCTCTGTTGCTCCCTGTGGAGTTGGATCTCTCGGAGTAGATGGTACTTGATATGCGGATAACTGTGCTGTTCAGTCCTACAAGACATAGCTCTTCCGGTTGTCACAGTAGGGGTTGACTGTTCTAGTATTATACACTCTTGGAGCAGTTTCGATGATCTCGACGCAGTTCGATTATTCGTTGAGCTTTTATTTTGACATTTGACATTTGAAATGCTAATGGCGGTCGTGAATGATATCACACAAATATGATACATAAGGAGGTATTTAAAACATCAAAAATGCTCTTATTAGACAATATAAAGAATTCTAGAAATGGCAAGAGGACTGCTTTTAGAAAAAAATGTTCAACCGTTGATTATGGGGTAAAATAGGCCTATTTCTGAAAAAGGCCACAAACTCACCAGTTTAACAATTTGAATTCAAAAGGTCATTCTTACTATGATCAAAAGTCTTAAAAGTATGCTATTGGAGCATTTTTATTGATTAAAATGCCTTCAAATATGCCATATTTGTGTAATATTATTCACAGCCGCCATTTGCATTTCAAGGTCAAAACAAAATAAGCGTTTATATGTATATAAAATGAAATCCGGTCAAACAAATGCTCCTACCCTGTGCTATAGACACTTGTGAGCATAACAGCTTGGCTATTTTTCAGGTTTGGTTATTTGCGTGACTCTTAGAATTATTCCATGCTACATCTAACCATAAAGTTACTGTATAGAAGAAACTGATCGTATCTACAGCAAATTATTGGTGATTGTAAGAAGCTACATGTCCAAACAGACATTTTGGTATATCACATGACTATTTTTGTGCAAATCTTTGGATATTTATTCGTGTTTGAAATTCAACATTATTCTGCTTTATAGATGACTATTAAAGTCGGTGAGGAGATACATTTCTATCGATCACCCCGCAGTTCGTCGTGATAGCTGCCATAATGGGTCCCTTATTAGAGGTAAGGAACCTTTCTTGGCAATCCAGATACATGCAAAATACAACAAGTTGCAATATGACCGTCACCAAATGTCTTCCTACATCACCAATTAGTTCAGTGACAGATAAAGGTGGAATACAATACTTCCTCATACCATGTTGAGAGCACTTACGTCATAACCGTCACCCCGCCACCTAGCCCAGCCCCAAACCACAGCCATATCCAAAACGTATCGAGGGGGGGGGGGGGGGGGGGGGATTAATTATTGGGGGGGGGGGGGGGATTAATTATTGAAGTAAACAATCGAACAAAAAAATAATTCAAACTCACCTTGACCAACAGCAGAGCTCCTCGTCGCTATATATTTCACTTTTTCCACACAGGCTTATAGTGGTTTGTAAACACCGTTAAAGATCGCAACAGGTGATATGTAAAGTAGACTACACATTGCGATGAATACACTGAAACGAGACCATTAAAAAGATTTATAAAATTCAACACAGATGTCAGTACATTATCAGCAGTCTGTATGGTAGCCGATATTCATAACTTGTGTTTCACTAAAATTGTATGTGCATACTTATTCCAGCATGCATACATACACATATGTAGTATTTTCATATATACAATTATATCACATACAATGTATCATTTTAATATCGTTTTATATGTCTTACTTATTGTCTTTTAAACGCACATAAGTTTATTTCCTTCAGCAAAGATTAATGGCCTGCCAGGCTTGGGGAGCCCTGGGGTCAGCCTCTAGTACAAAAGTTGTACTCTCACTTCCAAAAAATATAACTTTAGGTTTAAGACATTAACCCAGAATGTGACAACATTTCATCGCGTGATTATTTTACACACAACTGCATCTCACTACATCGTAAATGCTCATCTGCACCCAAATCGTCGTACATACACACATGCATCTCACAACATCGTGCATACACTCCTGCACTGCACCTCACTACATCGTGCATACACGCCTGCATCTCACTACATCGTGCATACAGACCTGCAGCACCAAACTTCATCGTACATACGCATCTGCATCTTGCATACGCATCTGCACCCCCCCCCCCCCCCCCCCCCCTCCCCTACATCGTGCATACAGACCTGGACCCAACTACATCGTACATACACACCTGCATCTCATTACATCGTACATACACACCTGCACCCCACTGCATCGTGCATACGCACCTGCATCTCACCACATCGTACATGAATAAATAAGATAAAGCTGGATACACGCATGTTTTCAAAATAGTTGATGTGAATGTTAACGAAATCGCAACTGGTAGCCGGATACATGTACCTTTACCTCTGAAATACTTGGATCAAGATTAGTATTGAGATGATTTAAGTATGACTACAGAATCAAATATATCAAAATAAGCATCGTTAAGCGAATGCATAATATGTCCGTATTCTATAGCTACGATACTTCCTGGGTTCAAAGGTTATAAACCACTCACAATGACTTCCGATAATACCAAAGAGAATGTAAGACCACAGGCGCTTGCATAGAAAATGTGATTTAAAAACAAACCTGATATGGCAGTGTTATGTGTACTCTAACTGCTCCTCAGCCTGTCCAGATTCCTCATTTACATATAATCGACAGTCGCCAGGTGCACTTTGTGGGGTCATCTCGCCATACTTTAGTTTGCATGTGCTATGACGTCGTTTGTGAGATAATGAACTATTTAGCATGTTTGTATGTTAGTGATGAGATCGTCCGTTCCCTTTTCTCCAACTGCATCATTCTTGTAGTCGCTAAAACCTCATTTTGAAATCGAAAAAGTTATAAATATTGTGTTCGCCATGAACTAACAGTATCGGTTGCACTTTTTCAAAGTCGTGAAAATTTAGATGGGGTAATAGCTTTGTATGGTTTTGCCTGTCATCAACTTAAAAAAAAAACACATGGTGACATGGGAAACTGCATGACTAATGATATATAGATCACATAAAAAACGGGTGTCTGCACATTTCACATACCGTAAGAATGTAAGGTTTATTTGTCTAGGCCTCGTGACTATAGTTTGGAAATCGGCAGTTTGCAGCCGGTTCATTTTACCAGTGTTCGTTGCCCATGGGCCTTCCTTTGTAAATAGATTTACAAGTTTTGAAATATAGCATGCATTTCTAATTAGTTCTGAAGATGGCTTAATCTATATTAATATCATGTCTTTTGCCAGTGATGTATTGAATATACCATCTACTAATTCAACATTTAATTACGTACTGAACATACTCTCCCCTAATTCGACATATAGTTATGAATTGAATACACCCTCCACTTATTCAATATCTAGTTATGTGCTAAACATACCTTCCCCTAATTCATCATTTAGTTAAGTTTTGGAGATACTCTCCCCTAATTCAACATTATAATGAAATAATACTTTAAACATTCAAGTTAGTTTCATTTATAACCATCAGTTTTCTTCTCCGTTTTACATCCTTACATGTTAAGATATGTCTACCTCAAAATAAAAGAAACATTAACACTACGAAGGTTACTGTTTTTCTTCTGCACAATAATGTCCGTATATACAGTATTTCCATTGAATTTTGATTGAAAGTGGTTCAGTGACTGTTCAAAAAGTATGAGTTTGAATGGGTTATCTGCCTCAACTTTACTATTCTCCCCTTGGCTTAAGTTCATATCATTTCCGAATACTTTGTTGTTCAAATCTAAGATAAAAAAGAATTGGGCACCTCAAAGTCATAAACAGTATACATGCATCATGTTTGGACAAAATATCGATTTATTTAAACAGTAAATACTTTGGATTATCAGTATTCGTATATGACTATTAGATACACTATCATCAAACTAGAGATCACGTGATTGCCATTCAGACACATTTCCAGCCTGTGTATAGAATTACGTGCATGCAGTATGGTTCGAACACAGTTTTGTACGCTGACTTAGAAAAATGATAAATATATCAATAATAACTATCAAAGTAGATATAATATGATTTCTGAACAGAGAAATACAAATACCTCCGTTTTCTCTTCTCGTAATTGCTGTAACGATTTTATTATTTTCTATATATTTTAAATGACATAAATACTCCAGTTTTACACTGACACTTTAATCATATATACTCAACACAAAATGATACTAATAAAAAACAACAACATATAATTAAGTAATGCAAATAATAATGTGTGCTCGTTCGGAATGTATACAGATTCGATATCACCATAAAGGGGCACGTCTGCATGGCGTCATTTATATTGTCAATAGTCACTCCGCACACAGGGACCTGCGAATTTGTTACAGTCTGTGCATAACTTAAAAAAACATTTTCGGTAAAAATGACACCCCTCGGTTGTCATCACATGGTATTAACCTAGCCCCCGAAACGTCTGGCAATGTGCTATATACAATAAGGAAGGTCCAATTACACATAAACTGTAACAAATTATCAGGTCCCTATGATACACACTATACACATTAACTGTAACAAATTATCAGGTCCCTGTGATACACACTAAGGCAGGTGTATAACAGCAAATGCAAGTTCGTTAATCCAAAAGTTTGTTCCTTTAGGATAGTTGCGCTAATCCGAACTAACTGTAGGTCTTTATGACAATTTAGAAATAATATGGTATTGAATGTGTTTAAATGCATTTACAAAAGATTTATATGTATTAAATAAAATTATGTGCTTTGCTGCAGTGAACAATTTATGTTTGATATTGTGAATTTTTTTATTATTTAAGCTAGATTTTTTGAGTTGTTAGGCTTTTTGCAATGAAAAAGGAAAATAATTATCCATAATCATATAAGAATTTAATCAATAAACATCATCGACCATAACTCTCTTAAACTTATTATTGTACATATCTAATGAGTCTATATAATTTTCTATTTGTTTGTAGAATATATGAGGCACTTTTCCACAGGATGTGTGCTTGGTTTTATCTAATTCTCTCTTCAGGTTCATAAGCATGCCATACTTTAAATCTGCGCCAAACTGGTGCTACAACACAGAACAAAGACATGGATTAACACCTTACAATGACAGAATCAGCAAGACTGGGTTTTCATCAAAATTAGAAATAAGCTAAAACGTACTGAAGACAAGCTAAACTCAGCAGTGATCATAGTCATAAGCAGAATGAGCATTTAATTTGAAGCTCCAAACATCAAAATCATAAGCAGCAACTTATCATCAAAGTCTTGTAAAAACCTTAGTCTACCCCGTTATATTATCTTATATGACGTGACATATTTCAACGATAGGACTGTGATCAATAAGTGTCAGACAAGTTGCAGTTCAGTCATAGAGACTGATAACTTAACATAAACTGTATTTTTTTTACAACAATTGCGAAATTAGTTATACCAAGTTATAGTCATCACGCTTGTCGGCCCTGATGGAAGCGATAGGGGTCTTACTGTGGGAGGAAACCGGAGTATCCAGAGAAAACCCACGAGGTCGAGCAGGTGCCCCATACAAGTCCGATCAGGGAATTGAACCCCGACAGTTAAGGTGAAAGGCAAGTGTGTTACCACTATGCAACCAAACTCACAACTATTCTTTTTCATTTAGTAAAGTAATGTTGTCTTCACTTCTATATAGATGTGCATAGTCTATAGATGCCTCCACATTACAGACGAGAGGTGATAGTCTAGTCTGTTACAACAGCTTATTATGAACAATATGACCTTGATGGTGACGTTAATATGGTGCTATGCCCACAAGGTATATCAAATTTTAACCAATGGCGAAGCCCGAGGTTCAAATTGCAGATTCTACCAGGTCGATATAACACCATACTGACCGAATAGAAGATACATAATTTTAACATGATTGCGATGTTTGATGTAACTATGTTTATGATGTCATAAACGCAATATCAACTCGGTGTGCCTGAAAATAAAAACATCATGATAATTTCCCAAAATATAGACAACCGCATGAGGCTGCTCAATGAGAATTGAGAAATGTAGACACATGTAATTATCTATATTAAAAACCTACCCTGACAAAGGTGTCGTATATTACAAACCTACCTTGACAAAGGTGTCGTAGGTGGCTTTGAAAGCTGGTTGTTTATCATTGTGCATCACCCGTCTGTTTCCGTGTAGGACATTGGCCCCGTTTGTTTCGCCACCTTTACATGCACTCATGTACATACAATGATCAGACCGATAATTCCACTCACATGGGTAAACATAAAGCTGTTCTATCAACAGAAAACATGAGACATGCCATTGGGTAGAGATGATCAATTATGTTTAATTGTACATGTAAGTATAGAGAGAGAGAGATTTGTGTACAAGGTTCTATGCTATTTCAGTAAATAATGACGGTCTTTTTCATAAATGAACTTCATTGTCACTAACGTTTTCTTTAGTTTCAACCCTCTTACAAACAGCTTTCTCCTGATATATTTATCCTATAATAAGCCCAGGGGTCACCACCTAAAGCTGTTCTATCAACAGAAAACATGAGGAAATATGGCATTGGCTAAATATGTTTGCACAGATAGAGGTTTTATGCATTGTGTACTGTGCTGTGCAGTGTACTGTGCTGTGTTTATATATTTAATTGCAACTTTATATTTAAAGATTTGTGTAAAATATTCTTTGCTATTTCAGTAAATAATTACGGCCTTTGCTATTTTCATAAATGACATTCAGTATCACCAACGTTTTCAACCCTTTAACCTAACAAACATCTGATGTCGTATTTAACCTGTAATAAGCCCAGAGGTCACCACATAGAACATTGATCTCTTTAGAAGTCAGTCTTCGAACTTTATGTACAAATGTATGTCATACAAAGTTCAAAACTTGGTATTTTTATTTTTTATTTTTACTTATTTTACAAAAATCATATTTGATTTATATTAAACAATCATTCATTATATTTGAATTGATATATAATTGTCTTTCGTATGGGTTGTTTGTTGTTTGACTAACTAACTTAAGACTTAAGAAATCAAATCAAACCCTTGCTTATTCTAATCACCACGTCTTCTTGTCCTATTATCCCAAAATCTCGTATCCAGTGCAGTTGTCCAACTACCCTGACACCACTAATCTGATTGTCCTACTACCCCACAACCCCCAACACCCAACCACCACTAATCTGGACTAGCCCACCACCACTAATCTGGTTATTCCACTACCCCACCACCACTAACCTGGTAGTCCAACTTCCCCATCACAACTAATATGGTAGTCCAACTTCCCCACCACCACTATACAAGTTGTTTCACTGTCCTATCATCACTAATCTGGTTGTGCTATTACCCCACCACTAACCTGGTTGACCCACTTTCCCATCACCACTAAGCAATTTGTTCTATTATTCCATCACCACTAATGTGGTTGTCCCAATACCCCATCACCACTAATCTGGTTGTCCCACTACCCCACCACCACTAATCTGGTTGTCCCACTACCCACCACCACTAATCTGGTTGTCCCACCACCAAATCTGGTTTGTCCCACCACCACTAATCTGGTTGTCCCACTACCCCACCACCATTAATCTGGTTGTCCCACTAACCCACCACTACTAATCTGGCTGTCCCACCAACCTATCACCACTTATCTTGCTGACTAACTGTTTATTAATCATTTGTCGTAAGTATTGACTTACCTGGATGGTAATGGAAGTAGATGTTGAGAAGATCCTGGTCCCCCCAGGCGATCTTAAGGTTATAATCCTTGAGGTATTGCTTGAGATATTCTAGCCATGGTGACTGACGTATTCGTGTCAGATTCATCAGCATTACCCCAGAGTTCACACCTGAAAAATAAGAATCTAAACCCTACACAACGTATTAAAGTTTATAGGACGAAAACCTACTTACAATATTTTCCTCTTGTTTAGCTTATCAAAACTGTGGAAACACGTTATTGGGCCTGTCAAGCTGGCTTAGAAATAACCACTACAACAAAAAACTACCCTAGTGTTCTCAAATACTTTATATTCTCTGTATTCCTTCATAATAACTGATACATTATATAGATAAAGTCGGTATGATCAAATATGACCTTCGACGATTTCATCTCAATTTTTGATTAACTATAAGATTGTTACCAAAAACAAAAACCAACAAACAAACAAAAACATTTGATTCGGCGTGTCTTAGGATAACGCAGCCTTACGCTTGCTGCACAAATATAAATATTAGTATTTTCTGGGGTCACAAAGAAAAATATCATTTGAATTCAAAACGTTGCATTTCCAAGGAACCAGATCCGTGTATCTCTGATGCATTTCTCGTAAAAGTGATTTGAGTCGGTAAACTAGATTGTCCGGCAGTTTTTTGTTTGTTTGTTTTTGTTTTTGTTTTTGCAAATAATCATTCAGCTGAATTCTAGTACTAAATCATCTCCTCTAGTTCGAAATTTAGGATCAAGACATCAAGACATATCGTAGAGACCAAACTTATAAAACTTCTATATCATTCGTATGTTTTATATCCAAGAGACAGGGACAAGTCTAACAGTAAATCCTGCCGATTCCTTGAAGCGACTGTGACTGGCGGCCGTATGAGACACCAATAGCTGTATAATAGCAGTATACCGTCTCATAAACTACCATTTAGTTTACGAGTGAAATATAGCAAATATAATGTGTAATGTAAATATATACAGAATAAGAGTTAAACCAACTGTATAAAATGTACCATCCCGTATCTCCTCCTATCCCAGTGTGATGTAAGGGAAGACAAATGAACCACCTGTACCAGTACTACCTATCTCTTCAGGTATCCTCTACTAATGTACCACGTGTGGTAATTGTTAAGATAATGACCTTGATCTCCATAATACGGATGTCTTGCAAATCTAGAGTACCAGCCACACTGTTCATCTTCGTGTTCCGGAGACAGAGCTACCAACTGTGTAGTGTTGAACTTCTGCAAGAAAGCCCAGATATCGTCCACGGGTCGTAAAAACAGGACGTCCGTGTCAACATATAACAACGCATCTACTTCCGTCAACACACTCTGAAAATATAACAATGCATGTACTTCCGTCCTCAGACACCGAAAGTATCACAGTGCATCTACGACCGTTAGATGATATACTGTTAACAGGTTATTTTTTGTGGAGGGGATATTACATTTGTGTCATGCTATTATGAGTTTAAATTACCGCTATTGTTTTTAGATTAAGACAGTGTACGTCTAACAAACAAGAGTATCACATGAAGTACAAATACTAATAACATTATATATTCGCCATCACCAAGCATTTGCAGAAATATTCCTTTTGATACTTTTACTTAGTATGAATTATTTCATGAATAGTTGAAAGGAGAAAAGATCCTTTTCTTTATTTCTCTGGGGACAGGAATATTTCGAGAGTATTTGCCTCTCCTTTCGAAAAACTTTCGTAGGGATTCCTTTTTTTTTCCATTATTAAAATCAAAATAACCAGTTACTAGAAAATGCCCCAGACATTGATGTACCAACTCATCAATATTATCTTCATTCTCTTTCGATTTAGAGTAGAATCAGTTGACTTCTAAACATTATTATTGTGGAACTAATCATATATAACCTGATTCTTTATAGAGATAATGCAAGAATAACAATAGACCAATATAAAGTGATCCATTTAAACTATGATATCAGGTCAAAGGTGCTAAGCATGTTTATTAGCCAAATGTAACGTAATAATCGATCTTTGAATAACTTAAATAAACCCATGGTCAGGTGTCACAAAATCAAATAAACCCATGGTCAAGTGTCACAAAATCAAATAAACCCATGGTCAGGTGTCACAAAATCAAATAAACCCATGGTCAGGTGTCACAAAATCAAATAAACCCATGGTCAGGTGTCACAAAATCAAATAAACCCATGGTCAGGTGTCACAAAATCAAATAAACCCATGGTCAGGAGTCACAAAATCAAATAAACCCATGGTCAGGTGTCACAAAATCAAATAAACCCATGGTCAGGTGTCACAAAATCAAATAAACCCATGGTCAGGTGTCACAAAATCAAATAAACCCATGGTCAGGTGTCACAAAATCAAAAGCACTGCAGTTATAAGAAATAACTGACTGAACTACAGTGAAGTTTCTGGGAAGGTGGGGTCAACATTTGGCACTCACATCAATTTCTTTCATATTGTCCTCGTATGTAGATATATATATATAAATAAACCATCACTCCATAAAGGATTAGTCATTATCACTACGGATAGTCATACTGGACCTCCTTACATAAAACCAGATTAAGTGACAGGGGACTCTAACAAAACGCTTGATATTTGTCACAGGTGAATGTCAATCTTCAAATAACTGATATCATTGTATAGGATGTAAGCTTATCATACCCATACCTTTTCGTATTTAACATATTTTGAAAATTATATATGTTGATCCCACCTTTATGAACTCACATTCCTCCTAGTACGGCAAGTATAACTGTCTCACATACTGATATGATTAGTTAGGTAAATCTGTCAGATTATAGGACAAGAGTTAGGTTGTAAGTTATAACTACATTACTTAGTTATATACCAACAGCGACAACATTCATGTGGCGAGTGCAACTGTCTCACTGTGATGCACAGGGTTTAAAGTGTAACTGTTTAACTTAAGGTATGAAAAGACGCTGTGATAGACAGGGTTTAAAGTGTAACTGTTTAACTTAAGGTATGAAAAGACGCTGTGATAGACAGGGTTTAAAGTGTAACTGTTTCACTTACAGGTATGAAAAGACGCTGTGATACACAGGGTTTAAAGTGTAACTGTCGCACTTACAGGTATGAAAAGTCGTTGTGATAGACAGGGTTTAAAGTGTAACTGTTTCACTTACAGGTATGAAAAGACGTTGTGATAGACAGGGTTTAAAGTGTAACTGTTTAACTTACAGGTATGAAAAGACGTTGTGATAGACAGGGTTTAAAGTGTAACTGTTTCACTTACAGGTATGAAAAGACGTTGTGATAGACAGGGTTTAAAGTGTAACTGTTTAACTTAAGGTATGAAAAGTCGCTGTGATAGACAGGGTTTAAAGTGTAACTGTTTCACTTACAGGTATGAAAAGACGCTGTGATAGACAGGGTTTAAAGTGTAACTGTTTAACTTAAGGTATGAAAAGTCGCTGTGATAGACAGGGTTTAAAGTGTAACTGTTTCACTTACAGGTATGAAAAGACGCTGTGATACACAGGGTTTAAAGTGTAACTGTCGCACTTACAGGTATGAAAAGACGTTGTGATAGACAGGGTTTAAAGTGTAACTGTTTCACTTACAGGTATGAAAAGACGTTGTGATAGACAGGGTTTAAAGTGTAACTGTCGCACTTACAGGTATGAAAAGACGCTGTGATACACAGGGTTTAAAGTGTAACTGTCACACTTACAGGTATGAAAAGACGCTGTGATACACAGGGTTTAAAGTGTAACTGTTTCACTTACAGGTATGAAAAGACGCTGTGATAGACAGGGTTTAAAGTGTAACTGTCGCACTTACAGGTATGAAAAGTCGCTGTGATGCACAGGGTTTAAAGTGTAACTGTCACACTTACAGGTATGAAAAGACGCTGTGATACACAGGGTTTAAAGTGTAACTGTCACACTTACAGGTATGAAAAGACGCTGTGATACACAGGGTTTCAAGTGTAACTGTCACACTTACAGGTATGAAAAGACGCTGTGATACACAGGGTTTAAAGTGTAACTGTCACACTTACAGGTATGAAAAGACGCTGTGATACACAGGGTTTAAAGTGTAACTGTCTGACTTACAGGTATGAAAAGTCGCTGTGATACACAGGGTTTAAAGTGTAACTGTCGCACTTACAGGTATGAAAAGTCGCTGTGATGCACAGGGTTTAAAGTGTAACTGTCGCACTTACAGGTATGAAAAGACGTTGTGATGCACAGGGTTTAAAGAGATTTTTCCACTCATTTGATGTGTCTCCTGCTGGGAAACTCAGGTTGTAGATGTGGTACTCAACTCTTGTCCTGAACTCGTCGGGCCAAAATTCAATCTGAAACATGCAAAACATTAAAGATTTCCTGACATTTAATAACACGGTGCTGGCATAGATGTATTCAAACCCGTTCAGTCAATGTTTGCCTTGAAAACAGCCCCATTCTTGTTTGTTTTTTCCGAGTTTCAAGCTTAAGTTTATTTTAGAACTAACTTCAGGACATCTTTTATCTAAGTAAAATTCATTTCATTTTCAATTTCAATTTCAACAATTTTATTTCAAGAAAGAAAAAAGATCAAACAACAGGCATAGCCTATATAAGTTCTCTCCTAGAGGTAACAACTAGTATATGAATATATATATATAATATAATGGGAGGTAATTAGAAAATTACGCATAAAGCATAAACAGAACATAAAATATGTGTTTGAATATAATTTATCTAAACATGTATTCATTATTAATGTTTCTCAAAACTATTAAATGTTTTAGCTTCGAATCCAGCTTCCATGAAAGGATTCCCTCCACCCTTGGGATACAGACCAAGAAACTAATTAAAGACCAGCTTTTCTGCAAATTCCCAACACCAATTTTAATGAGGTCATTGAAGAACTAAAGCTAGTCTATAATATAAATCAATTAAAATACTGCTTAGAATTTAAAAACAAAATATAATGTATCATTTCGATATGTCAACCGTATTAACCTAGGGGTCAACATTTGAGCCAAAATTGGTTCATGTTAATCTACATAGTGAACGTTGCAACACAGCAAGTGATTTATATTGATATCGTTTGCAAGTGGAAAGTGTGTCATTCTGTTAGATTTATTCCTGGTCCTAGAAGAATTGACAAATACGTCAGCTCAGCTAAACACAGTTCTGAGCATACATCAATGTAGATTGGTCTAGCAATCGAAATCTGCCTACATACCCGATATGATTTTATAAATATTAGACATATATCCCCGGTTCATTGAATAATTATAAAGAATACACCTGTACCTGTAATGTACACACCTGTCGTACAGTGTATATATTAAGTATACACCTGTACCTATAGTTTACACATCTGTCGTACAGTGTATATATAAAGTATACACCTGTACCTGCAATGTACACACCTGTCGTACAGTATACAGTGTATATATAACTACACACCTGTGCCTATAATTTACACACCTGTCGTACAGTGTACAGTATACACCTGTACCTATAATGTAGAAACCTGTCGTACAGTGTATATATAAAGTATACACCTGTACTTATAGTTTACACATCTGTCGTACAGTGTATATATAAAGTATACAAATGTACCTATAATTTAACACCTGTCGTACAGTGTATATATAACGTATACATCTGTACCTGTAATGTACACACCTGTCGTACAGTGTATATATAAAGTATACACCTGTTCTTATAGTTTACACATCTGTCGTACAGTGTATATATAAAGTATACAAATGTACCTATAATTTAACACCTGTCGTACAGTGTATATATAACGTATACACCTGTACCTATACTTTACACACCTGTTGTACAGTGATATATAAAGTATAGACCTGTACCTATAATGTACACACCTGTCGTTTGAAGTAATCCTGCAGTTGTAATTCAGCAAAGATGTGGAAAACAAGTGGTGTTTTTGTGAAGAGGACAGCTGACTTCAGTAGGATAACGGATTCCTTCTCTCGGTCTCCACAAGCGACCACAGACAGATGTATTCCATTTCTCCATGCTTCACTCCTTCACAACATGAAACATAGATCATTTGGTTTACTGGATGTGTTCAAAAGAAATTCAGAAACTGAATTAAACATGCAAGCATCGTGCAAAGATCACAAAACCATCTCATAATGATAAGTTAAAATGTAAAAAATGTTGCATTTTCAAAGAAACTGGAGAGAAATAATTAACATCAGCGTAGATAATTTTACAAATGACACACGGAATATATATTAAACATAGTAAACATATGTATTACACATGATCTGGTCACAATACTTAAATCAAATGAGAAAGTGCCAAGTTTTCCATACATTGTTAAGTGACAATTTCAGTTAGAGTCGATTGAGGTAACTAGTAATAACAGTTAATGTGATATCAAAAATATTTCATTGATATAAAAAATCATAAACTTAAATACCGAATGAATCTTATTGTCGAAGGTTAAGAAAGACATGATGCACCGTTGGTACTAATCACCATGGTTGTATATCTCTTCCCTCGATCAAATAGAGCTTACAATGTACCTGGGACATACAATTATTTTGTACCTGTTTTTATTTTCAAATTGTGTTACTGCACCTGAAAGGTTTGTCATCGGGCACGTTTCCTGACTGACCTCTGCTTTCTCCGTCAATGTGTGATTGGTCACTTTCCTGTTGTCCAGTTTGATGGTCTTTTGGCATAATATGTGTGTTGCTGTCATTTTGGTTATGAAGAGCTAAGAACAGGTACACCGCCACAAAAACCACAACCGACAGTCCAAGTTTGAACAATGTTTTCCGTCTCATCTGTATTTATAAATGGTGTTATTGGGCTCTCTTTTCTGACCAATCGCTAGAGAAATGTTTTTCTTTCTATATTTACAAAAGTACGAATTATCAGACACAGATGATATGGATTGCAGCTGAGGCTGATTTATATAACTAGAAGTTGTTAAGAATATGTAGAGATATAATACATACCACTAGAGTTATATGTACAACTATCAGATAATTGTAGTATATGTCATTGCAAATATAATTTTCCATCGATCTGCCAACCAACCACCTACCTATTTACCTATCTACAAAATACTGACTCACCTTTCTTTTCATCAAATTGATAATGTTTGTGTAGCCTCTCTAGAGTTGAAAAATATGAACAAGGTCGCATGTTATCTTTGTTCAAACCAACAGCACATAAAACATTGACATAATCAATTTTACAGGAACAGATGGTACGTGTAGTTCAATGCGACAGTACATAAGACCATTTGTTACATTTGTTATGTATATAAATGAAATACTTCTACAAAGACTCAGACTTACCAGTGCTGCCATGAGTATGTATACATTATATCAACATCCCGGATGTTTGATCAAATGGAATGTCAAAGATGCATTTACATAACACCCTGTATTAGCTGCAGTTGTTACCTAAAATAAAAGCATTATTTAACGGCAACCTTGTCTTGTTTTGGTAGTAGATCCCTCCTCTTCATGACCACCTCACTAGGAGTTGAATACTATAAGACTCTATCATATGTGGTCATGTAGGATAGGGATATTCCACCCGAGGGGTCACAAAATGTAGTAAAACCCGAGGCTCCGCCCAGAGGGTGAAATATCCCTATCCTACATGAACCACATATGATTGAGTATTTTTCTCTCATTCCCCAACCTAAAATATGCAAAAATAGGCACTATCTGTCGATAGCTTTCTCAGATAGACGCCATTTTTTCTCAATCCAAACTTTTTTTCTACTGCATATAATAAAAAAAGAACAGCGCCAATCGATTTACCATGCCCCATATATGCAAACGACGTTTGCTGTTCTAAAAACGAAGGAAACCATTCATTTCCACAGTCTAACGTTGTTTCAGCAGCCCTGTCATTCCAAATCACTTGATGTCGGCCAAGCTAGTGTCCTTTCGCGTGAAAATATAGTTCCATGTTTTATTAATAAAAAACAATAAAAAACGTGTTTTTTTACATGATTTATATCATAAATAAAACAAATTATTAGATCTGGCCTAGCACATGGAGCAGACGATGTGTTTACAAATCTATAGATAGATCTACTTTCGGTTCGGCGACCTACTTTTTTATCATTGTGCGCGCGTGGCTATCCTACACCGGCAGCGAGGTAATACACACACAGCAAGCATGGGTGTATTTACCTGGACAGACCAGTATGATACCGGTAGGGATGAGAGAAAAACAGTTCCTTTACATATGGTATACTTAATATTTACAATAAAGTGATTTTATAATTTTGAATTTCACGAGAGTCTATTAAATGTAGTTACATTTGATATGATATTTTAACTTGTAAACGGTACATGTATAAAGTATGTTTTATCTCTGTCTTCATGGTTTACACAATAGTCTCGTATACGTCTCAATATTAACTGATTCTATTCCTGTGAAGTTATTCTACTTCGTAAAAATGTCCGTTCAAATCAAACAGTTTCACCTCCAGTGAGCATTGGCAATGTTCATTCCACTTGCATGCTTTCTCACTTCTAATAGTAAACTGTGGTTTTATATTCTTTCACTGAACAGTGTGGTCGTTTGGATCACTTGGATTCTCTTTATCCTTCTGGTTCCTCTGTCCTAGTCCTTGGCGATTCATCATTCCGCGTGGACATCCTGGGTTGTTTCCAATGACAAGAGGGACCGGCGATAGGTTTGGCTTCACATAATTGGTGACTGTAATGATCAACGTAGGAATTGGTTTAAATCCATATATATCTTATCCCGTCTCGGTTTAAATAATCCTGCTTAGTAAGTTGATGGATTAGATCATATCTTAAAGTGTATGCACTTGGTTAGGTCCAGACTAGTGAGTCGTGTAGGATGTTTGGAGCGTTGATAAAACCTCGATGAGTGAAGTATATATCCCTTACCGTTGAGTGTATGAGCTTGGGTCCTGAACCTTTATAAACCAGCTGTTTATCCTCTATAAAGGAACTTGATCTCCTAGCTCGTTTAGTATTTACTGTCCGTTTTTCATTGGAATTGTCATATGATGCGTCGGAGAATATTTGACCTATATCTTTTAGTTGATCTAGACATTCTTCCTTTACACGACATATTAATGGCTAGAGGCCCTTGATCAGGTGTGTCTCTGAATCGTGTTACCTCTGTCACCGAGGATTTTACAACTGTGGTCTATATCCATTTTCCATAGTATCCAAACACCGCCATACCCCCTTGGCATTTAATGGCGTGATCGAGTCAACTGAATCGACTGCTTTTCCTGTTCCTTTGGAATCTATGAAACGCCAGAACTGTCTTTTGAGTTTTGATTTAATTGTATGGTGATGTTTATTAATCATATGTTGTGGTCCAATTATTACATTGTATATGTGGTGGTTCTTTTATTATATTCGATAGTTCATTAATCGTATGCTGCTGATCTAATATTATACATGTATGATGTTGTTGTTTTATTATATGCCGTAGTTCTATTTTAATATATAGTTGTTTATTACTATATGTTTGGTTCTACATGTATTATGTTTATGAGGTGTTGAATCCGGATCCGGAAGGGGAGGCCGTTTTAGCGACGTTGGGCATTCAAATCGCCCAGCATCAGTGGTCCGTTCATCTCTCCGTAAACAATTCGTGTTATCACTATTTCTCAGAAAGTACTGAAGGGATCTTTTTTTTCTAAATTTCATATGTAGGTTTTCAGAAAACAACATATCTTGGATTTTGATAATTGAAGTTTGTTACTGCTAGTTCTCAAATTGTATATGTAAGTTTCCTTTGATCCCTAGTTATGAATGATCCTGTATAGGACCAACCTGAAAACAGCATAACCAACAGCCAGCTATCTTGAAGTTTGACAACTAAAACTGCATTGTTATAGCAATTTCTTAATTTCTTACTAAATTACAGTTATGGGTCGTTCTCAAATTTGAATGTAGAGGTTACCCTTTGTCTCCAGTTATGCATGCAAGTCTGATTGAAAGAGCTAAATGGATGACAAAGAGTATTGCCATCTTGGATTTTGACAATTGCAGGTTGATCTTGTTATATAAAGTTATTAAATGTTTTTTAAGGAAGAGTGAAACAAGGGTAAAGAAAGAAAAGATTAGTTTTTCATTTGACTGATATGGATCATTCAATGGTGGGCGCTAAGATCCCTCTGGGATCTCTTGTTAGTTACTATTGGAGCCGAGATGAAGGCGGGCGCTAAAATTGAATCGAATCGAATTCGGCTGCGTTAGAAGATATATTGGCCGAGATGAACCTTCAAGACTTCGCGTAAAGGTTTCAGAAGTAAAGAATCGACGTCACAAACGTCCTAAGTTACTAGAACCATAGCATATGATAATAGAACCACAGCATGCAATAAAAGAAGCACCGAATATAATTATTGTACTACCGAATATATTGTACTACCGAATATAATTATTGTACTACCGAATATAATTATTGTACTACCGAATATAATTATTGTACTACAGAATATAATTATTGTACTACCGAATATAATTATTGTACTACCGAATATAATTATTGTACTACCGAATATAATTATTGTACTACCGAATATAAGTATTGTACTACCGAATATAATTATTGTACTACCGAATATAATTATTGTACTACCGAATATAATTATTGTACTACAGAATATAATTATTGTACTACCGAATATAAGTATTGTACTACCGAATATAATTATTGTACTACCGAATATAATTAGTGTATTATATAATAATAGAACCACAGCATATAATAACTGAACCAAAGTATATAATAACTGAACATAGCATACAATTATAAACAATTAAATTAAAACATATAAGACAGCCCTGGCGTTCCATAGGAATCACTATGTATATAAGCGGGTGTATCAAGTTAACAGTCAAATAGCCAATGTTTCCCTATTGCTGAATTCACATCGTCACACGTGTTGATATTCTTGCAGTTAAATGATACAATCTTTCCGGTCAGCGTTTAGTATAGAATCTGTTGAGGTATTCGTAACCTTACGGGGGTGTCGATCTCGTCAATAAAATGTTTGAAAGTTGCTTTTAGTTTCCAAAGCTACCGTAGTGTTGAGCCGAGTTGGTTGTTATTCTCTGAGGAAGTTTTTTTTTTTTTTTTTGTTATATTCGTATCTTTTTCTCGGTTCATCATTCTTTGCTTCGAGGTCTTCTATTTAGCTTTTCGTGTAAACAATATCTTTGTCTTCATTATTTAATTGAGTTGCAAGTGGTCGTCTAAGTTCGTCTTCTCATCTTAAGGTTTTATACCATTTCATTGCTTGTAGATCTGTCAGCTTGGATGAATTTAGAGTTTTCTTATTTTTCTGTTTCACACGGCAAACGTTATTATTGTTTTGGGGTCAGTTGGTTTTCTTTCTTGCTCCTCTGTGACAAGTTAAACAGACTACACAGGTACTCCCTACAAAATGTTCACTGATGGCATTAGTGTAAAGGAAGGCCTTAGAGATTATTTATTGTACATATTGTCTGTTTATCAGCTTTCTGACGACATAGGTCGTATCGTTTGTATGTCCCATGCTTTGTAATTTTGTTTTAGTCGGAACACAAATTGTAGTTGTTTCCATACCACGAACATGAACTATTACTTTAGTTGGCGATTATTGCTGTTGTTCAGTTGATCCTTGTAGAAATTATAGCGGACCCGTTTTTCAGCTACAAAATATTTGATTCATGGAGTTTGTGCTGCTGTTGGAGCAGTTTATGTCTACTGTACTGTTGGGGCGTCTAATTTGTCTAAAATTTTACCTGTGTAGCATGTTCTCTATATACCCTATCAATGTGTCTCGTTTACATTTCCTGTCTCTTGCCAAGATAGACTGTAGATCATCGGTACAGACTGTAGATTATCAGTACAGACTGTAGATTATCAGTACAGACTGTAGATTATCAGTACAGACTGTAGATTATCGGTACAGACTGTAGATTATCGGTACAGACTGTAGATTATCGGTACAGACTGTAGATTATCGGTACAGACTGTAGATTATCAGTACAGACTGTAGATTATCGGTACAGACTGTAGATTATCGGTACAGACTGTAGATTATCGGTACAGACTGTAGATCATCGGTACAGACTGTAGATCATCGGTACAGACTGTAGATTATCGGTACAGACTGTAGATCATCGGTACAGACTGTAGATTATCGGTACAGACTGTAGATCATCGGTACAGACGGTAGATTATCGGTACAGACTGTAGATTATCGGTACAGACTGTAGATTATCAGTACAGACTGTAGATTATCGGTACAGACTGTAGATTATCGGTACAGACTGTAGATTATCGGTACAGACTGTAGATTATCAGTACAGACTGTAGATCATCGGTACAGACTGTAGATCATCGGTACAGACTGTAGATGATCAGTGCAGACTGTAGATTATCGGTACAGACTGTAGATTATCGGTACAGACTGTAGATTATCAGTACAGACTGTAGATTATCGGTACAGACTGTAGATTATCGGTACAGACTGTAGATTATCGGTACAGACTGTAGATCATCGGTACAGACTGTAGATCATCGGTACAGACTGTAGATCATCGGTACAGACTGTAGATTATCAGTACAGACTGTAGATTATCGGTACAGACTGTAGATTATCGGTACAGACTGTAGATTATCAGTACAGACTGTAGATTATCGGTACAGACTGTAGATTATCGGTACAGACTGTAGATTATCGGTACAGACTGTAGATCATCGGTACAGACTGTAGATCATCGGTACAGACTGTAGATCATCGGTACAGACTGTAGATTATCGGTACAGACTGTAGATTATCAGTACAGACTGTAGATTATCAGTACAGACTGTAGATTATCGGTACAGACTGTAGATTATCAGTACAGACTGTAGATTATCAGTACAGACTGTAGATTATCGGTACAGACTGTAGATTATCGGTACAGACTGTAGATTATCGGTACAGACTGTAGATTATCAGTACAGACTATAGATTATCAGTACAGACTCTACTCTTTATCGTTATGTTTGATGTTGTATTGTGGACGAGGTCCGGATCCTTCTGTGTTTCTCAGACATCGATCCATGTGTGCTCAATCCAGAAGTGTCTATAACGGAAATAAAATCAAGATTGTTTTGTGGCCATCTTGAATGATTACCGCCTAGTAAACTTTGGATTTCTTCTTTGGACTGTTATACAGCACAATTGCGCAACATGTGGAATATATGAATATAGATCTTCAGATATACATGTATCCTTTGGAGAGGATTTGCAGTAAGTGTAGATATGTTTTAGCATCAGTGATCACATTAAAAACAGCTTTAAATTCCCTGTGTTCACACTATAAAAGGAGCTATGACAGGCTGAGGTAATATGTACTTTAAAACGTAATTAAAAATTGAATGGTTTGAATGGTAATACTAAGCATATCTAAGAGGCTACATGTACAGTTCTCTACGAAAGCCTATTAGGGTCATTTCGAAATGTAAACTAAAAAATATATCTGGTTAAAACGCGTAAGTATGATTTTATTTCGTTAAAACGCGATAATTATCTCGTTAACTAACGAATTTTAACGAGATAAATATCGCGTTTTAACGAAATACATATTTTTATTTTGCTTTTCAAAATGAACCGAATGGGCCTTCGTAGTTCTCCTTACAACAACTTACGTAATCGTAATACAATATGCAAAGTGAGTGAGGAGATTCATTACTATCGCTCACCTCGCAGTTCCTCGTTGATAACCGCAATATTGGGTCCTTTTATGGAGGCGAGGAATCTTTTTTAAATCCAAATACATACAAAATACGACAAGTTGTAATATGACAGTCACCAAATGTCTTACCACGCCACCAATGAGTTCAGTGAAAGGCAAAGGTGAAATAAAACACTGATTTCCTCTTCCCGTGTTGAGAGCACCTCCGTCACCCCGCCACCAGTTGATGTAAAACTTATCGGGCAAGGGGAAATAAATCATTGAAGTAACATGGAAAAGGTAAAATTAAATTCACTATATGGTGGCTCGTTAGGGCCAAGTATCAAATCTCGCATTCTCGCACTCTCGACCTTAGGTCGAAAACGCGAGAATGCGAAAACGCGACGGCAAGGGAGCGAAAACGCGAGAATGCGAAAGAGAGAAAACGCGAGAATGCGAAAACTCGACGGCGAGAATGCGAAAACGCGACGGCGAAAACGCGAGATTAATTTCGCACTCTCGCCGTCGCGATTTCGCATTCTCGCCGTCGAGTTTTCGCATTCTCGCGTTTTCGACCTAAGGTCGAGAGTGCGAGAATACGAGATTAGACTTTAACGGCCGCCCTCGCACTCTCGCGTATAGAAGTCCGGTAATAGATAGAACCTAAGCATGACAGGCTTGTTGTGTGTATGTCTGTGGGTGATGGAGGTGAGTAGGATCGAAATCCAGAAAAAATGTTAGATAGGTCTGATACACTGACACATACATAGCCCCTAACTGTTATATATGCTACCTTCGAGATGAGCCTCAATTATCTGAAGTAATAAGCTAACAATTTAAACGTTGTCGAAGAATATCATCTACAGTACATTCAGGGATTGATATTATATGTTTAATTTTAATGAAAACAGAGATACCAGTGATGATATATTTGGGGATTTGTTCTTCAATTATTACACAAATTTGGAATACCAGTAGTATAAGGTAAGTAGGCCTAATATATCCAGTAGCCACTAGCTAGTGATGTATAATGTCTTTTACGCGAGGGAGCGAGAGTGCGAGGACGGCCGTTAATGACTAATCTCGCGTTCTCGACCTTAGGTCGAAAACGCGAGAATGCGAAAACGCGATGGCGAGGAAGCGAAATCGCGACGGCGAGAGTGCGAGATTAATCTCGCGTTTTCGCATTCTCGCCATCGAGTTTTCGCAATCTCGCGTTTTCGCTCTTTCTGATTTTCACTTTTCCTCTCAGGAATGTAGTGGTGTGTAAACTTCGTTAGAGATCACAACAGGTGATATATCAAGTAGACTGCACATTACGACATACAGATTAATATATACACTATATATATACCTGAAACGAGATAATTAAAGCCTGTTAATTAATTTCATCACAGGTGTCTGTACATTGCCGGCGGTCTGGACAGATATGGTAGCTGGTATCCATAACTAGCGTGTCATTTTGTGTATATGCTTACTTTATTCCAGCATCCACACACACACTAACACACCCTCACACCTCACCAACACCATCTCTCTCTCTCTCTCTCTCTCTCTCTCTCTCTCACACACACACACACACACACACACACACACTTACACACACACACACACACACACACACCCCTTCGCACACACATTGGCAAGCCTCCATGAAAACCAGTGCCACCACGCAAAAGCCGTACGAAGCATCAAGCTTCTTTGGGTCTGTTACCCATGGTTATGGAATCATCTCCTTCTGTGTAGATTTGTGAAGAGAAAAGGCCCTTATCTTCTATTTCTAGGGGATACAATGCCTCCATTTAAACTGACGTATATATATACAGTACGTCTCTGATTTGAAAGAAATGAAAAGAAAAAGAAAACAAGGGCCCAATGGGCCCGAATCGCTCACATGCAATGCAGTGATCTTTTCATATATGGATCCTGCAGTTATTTGAACGCATGCTACAGGGCCAATATAATGTCTCTTGGCACTTTGGCTATTCAGAAGTCATTTAAAGATTTAAGCATACTTGACCGACGTGACCTTGAATGTGAGTCAAGGTCATTCATTTGAACAAACGTTGTAGCCCTTCACCCCAGCATGCTACAGACCCAATATCAACTCCCTGGGACTCTTGGTTATTGAGAAGAAGTCGTTTAAAGATTTCAGCCTATTTGATCCCTATGACCTTGAATGAAGGTCAAGGTCATTCCTTTGAACAAACTTGGTAGTCCTTCATCCCAGCATGCTACAGACCCAATATCAACTCCCTAGGACTCTCGGTTATTGAGAAGAAGTCGTTTAAAGGTTTTAGCCTTTTTGACCCCTGTGACCTTGAATGAAGGTTATGGTCATTCATTTGAACAAACTTTGTAGTCCTTTATCCCAGCATGCTTCCGACCTAATTTCAATTCCCTGGGACTCTTGGTTATTGAGAAGTAATTTAAAGATTTCAGCCTATTTGATCCCTTAGACCTTGAATGAAGCTCAAGGTCATTCATTTGAACAAACTTGGTAGCACTTCATCCCAGCATGCTACAGACCCAATATCAACTCCCTGGGACTCTTGGTTATTGAGAAGAAGTCGTTTAAAGATTTCAGCCTATTTGATCCCTATGACCTTGAATGAAGGTCAAGGTCATTCATTTGAACAAACTTTGTAGCCCTTTATCCCAGCATGCTTCCGACCTAATTTCAACTCCCTGGGACTCTTGGTTATTGAGAAGTAATTTAAAGATTTCAGCCTATTTGATCCCTTAGACCTTGAATGAAGCTCAAGGTCATTCATTTGAACAAACTTGATAGCCCTTCACCCGAGCATGCTACAGACCTAATATCAACTCTCTGGGACTCTTGGTTATTGAGGAGAAGTAATTTAAAGATTTCAGCCTATTTGATCGCTATGACCTTGAATGAAGGTCAAGGTCATTCATTTGAACAAACTTGGTAGCACTTTACCCCAGCATGCTACAGACCTAATATCAACTCCCTGGGACTCTTGGTTATTGAGAAGAAGTCGTTTAAAGATTTCAGCCTATTTGATCCCTATGACCTTGAATGAAGGTTAAGGTCATTCATTTGAACAAACTTGGTAGCCCTTTATCCCAGCATGCTTCCCACCTAATATCAACTCCCTGGGACTCTTGGTTATTGAGAAGAAGTTGTTTAAAGGTTTTAGCCTATTTGACCCCTGTGACCTTGAATGAGGGTCAAGGTCATTCATTTGAACAAACTTGGTAGTCCTTCATCCCAGCATGCTACAGACCCAATATCAATTCCCTGGGACTCTTGGTTATTTAGAAGAAGTCGTTTAAAATTTCGGCCTATTTGATCCCTGTGACCTTGAATGAAGGTCAAGGTCATTCATTTGAACAAACTTTGTAGCCCTTCACCCCAGCATGCTACAGACCCAATATCAAATCCCTGGGCCGTTTGGTTATCGAGAAGAAGTCGTTAAAAAATTTTTTAGCATATTTGACCCCTGTGACCTTGAATGAAGGCCAAGCCTCATACCTCATTTAAACAAACTTGGTAGCCCTTCACCCCAGCATGCTACAGACCCAATATCAACTTCCTGGGACTCTTGGTTATTGAGAAGAAGTTGTTTAAAGATTTTAGCCTTTCTGACCCCTGTGACCTTGAATGAAGGTCAACTTTATTCCTTTGAACAAACTTGGTAGCCCTTCACCCCAGCATGCTACAGGCCCAATATTAGGTCTCTGGGCCTTTTGGTTATTGAGAAGAAGTTGTTTAAATGGAAATGTTGATGCCAGACGGACGGCCAGACGGACGACGGACGCCGCGCCACTGCATAAGCTCACTTGCCCGTCGGGCAGGTGAGCTAAAAAAATGTGTCTCATCACTCCATAAACTGACTCTTAATACTGAATTTGTTCCCTTTACCTCAAGGATGGTTCAGACCAAATATTTTTGTTTTCAAACAACAAGGATTAAATATAACATTTCACATATTGGACCCCGTCCCTCAGGCTGCTGGGGGCAAGTCCCACCATTTATAAAAAATAGCTCCCCCTCACCCAAATTTGTACTAAATCCTTTCATCCCTACAGAAGAAGGGTGTTATAATGCTTTATTTCCCCTATTAGGTCCTGCCCCTCAGACCAGTGGAAGACGGACCCACCATTTATATAAAATTAGTTCCCATTTACCAATCAATGCTTCAGATAAAATTTGGTCCAATGCCACAGTCATTTATGATTAATACCGATTTTACAGTTTGTGATTTTAAAATGTGTGAGACAGGCGGATGTTGTGCTATGGCGTTAGCTCAACAGTCCTAATGAACAGGTGAGATGGCCCTTCAGACCAGGTGAGATGGCATTTATACCAGGTGAGATGGCCCTTATACCAGGTGAGCTAATAAATAAAGACCTAGTAAAACAAATTAAAATATTTTATTCAACAGATCTTAATGGCATGCATCTTATATTAATATCACCAACATTCTTAGGTATCAAATGGACACATCATTATAGAAACAAATACATTGTATAACAAATCAGAGTCTATCTGACATTGTATCAACCAATTACAGGATACAGGTACGAGTTAAAAAAAGGAAATCTACTAAAATTCTAACTTACATCTTTAGCGCACATCATGTAAAATGATTTTCTTAAAATTACACAATAGTGAAACAGATGTCTCTCACACCATGTAAAAGTCTCTTTAATCTGCAGTCAAAAGTAAAATAAATCAAATTTGTTGAATACAGAAAATTCTACCTACAATGGAAGTGCATCTGCTGATTCCCTTTCAAACATTTATTTCCCTGTATTGATTTTATTTGGAGGTAAAATTTACAGACAAACAAATGTGAGAAATATGTGGGAAAGTGAAGTTTTCAAATACAACTATCAGCAAAAGAAGTATACATCTTATTTGAAGAATGTATAAATGATCAACTAGTAGACATTTACTTCAAGCTAGAGAATAAGCTATGGCAAGTCAGCAATCAACTGCATCAATTGCTCTCCTGGATAATATAAAGCTAGCTGGCTCTTCCCTGTATGGACTTTCAGGAAGAAAAAATCCAACTAACCTTGTATCAAATCAAAACATACAACAACAGAACATTGATCAATTTGTACTATTATTCATTTCAAGGTAATACATATTTAGCACAGAAAAATATAGCACCACTTGTAGGATCAAAAATGGCAAAATTCAATATCGTGTACCAAAATCGAGACACAATTATATATACTGTATACTGACATCCACACACGTATATATATACTGTATACTGATATTCACACACGTGTATATATACTGTATACTGACATTCACACACGTGTATATATACTGTATACTGACATTCACATACGTGTATATATACTGTATACTGACATCCACACACGTGTATATATACTGTATTCTGACATTCACACACGTGTATATATACTGTATACTGACATTCACACACGAGTATATATACTGTATACTGACATTCACACACGTGTATATATACTGTATTCTGACATTCACACATGTGTATACATACTGTATACGGACATCAACACACGTGTATATATACTGTATACTGACATTCACACACGTGTATATATACTGTATACTGACATCCACACACGTATATATATACTGTATACTGACATTCACACACATGTATATATACTGTATACTGACATTCACACACGTGTATATACATTGTATACTGTATTCTGACATTCACCCAGGTGTATATATACTGTATACTGACATTCACACACATGTATATATACTGTATACTGACATTCACACACGTGTATATATACTGTATACTGACATTCATACATGTGTATATATACTGTATACTGAAAAGCATACACGTGTATATATACTGTATACTGACATTCATACATGTGTATATATACTGTATACTGACATTCACACACGTGTATATATACTGTAGACTGACATTCACACACGTGTATATATACTGTATACTGACATTCACACACTTGTATATATACTGTATACTGACAAGCATACACGTGTATATGTACTGTATACTGACATCCACACACGTGTATATATACTGTATACTGACAAGCATACACGTGTATATATACTGTATACTGACATCCACACACCGTTATATATACTGTATTCTGACATTCACACACGTGTATATATACTGTATAGTGACATTCACACACGTGTATACATTGTATACTGTATTCTGACATTCACAAACGTGTATGTATACTGTATACTGACATTCACACACATGTATATATACTGTATACTGACATTCACATACGTGTATATATACTGTATTCTGACATTCACACACGTGTATATATACTGTATACTGACATTCACACACGAGTATATATACTGTATACTGACATTCACACACGTGTATATATACTGTATTCTGACATTCACACACGTGTATACATACTGTATACGGACATCAACACACGTGTATATATACTGTATACTGACATTCACACACGTGTATATATACTGTATACTGACATTCACACACATGTATATATACTGTATACTGACATTCACACACGTGTATATACATTGTATACTGTATTCTGACATTCACCCACGTGTATATATACTGTATACTGACATTCACACACGTGTATATATACTGTATACTGACATTCACACACGTGTATATACATTGTATACTGTATTCTGACATTCACCCACGTGTATATATACTGTATACTGACATTCACACACGTGTATATATACTGTATACTGACATTCACACACATGTATATATACTGTATACTGACATTCACACACGTGTATATACATTGTATACTGTATTCTGACATTCACACACGTGTATACATACTGTATACGGACATCAACACACGTGTATATATACTGTATACTGACATTCACACACGTGTATATACATTGTATACTGACATTCACATACGTGTATATATACTGTATACTGACATTCACACACGTGTATATATACTGTATACTGACAAGCATACACGTGTATATATACTGTATACTGACATTCATACATGTGTATATATACTGTATACTGACAAGCATACACGTGTATATATACTGTATACTGACATTCATACATGTGTATATATACTGTATACTGACATTCACACACGTGTATATATACTGTAGACTGACATTCACACACGTGTATATATACTGTATACTGACATTCACACACTTGTATATATACTGTATACTGACAAGCATACACGTGTATATGTACTGTATACTGACATCCACACACGTGTATATATACTGTATACTGACAAGCATACACGTGTATATATACTGTATACTGACATCCACACACCGTTATATATACTGTATTCTGACATTCACACACGTGTATATATACTGTATAGTGACATTCACACACGTGTATACATTGTATACTGTATTCTGACATTCACAAACGTGTATGTATACTGTATACTGACATTCACACACATGTATATATACTGTATACTGACATTCACACACATGTATATATACTGTATATTGACATCCACACACGTATATATATACTGTATACTGACATTCACACACATCTATATATACTGTATACTG
Organism: Pecten maximus; assembly: GCF_902652985.1. Taxonomy (NCBI): domain Eukaryota; kingdom Metazoa; phylum Mollusca; class Bivalvia; order Pectinida; family Pectinidae; genus Pecten; species Pecten maximus. The sequence goes on along the minus strand of NC_047024.1, from coordinate 7,324,668 downwards.
ACATTCAAACACGTGTATATATACTGTATACTGACATCCACACACGTGTTTATATACTGTATACTGACATCCACACACAATTATATATACTGTTTACTGACATTCACACACGTGTATATATACTGTATACTGACATTCACACACATCTATATATACTGTATACTGACATTCACACACATCTATATATACTGTATACTGACATCCACACACGTGTATATATACTGTATACTGACATTCACACACATGTATATATACTGTATACTGACATCCACACACGTGTATATATATACTGTATACTGATATTCACACACATGTATATACACTGTATACTGACATTCACACACATGTATATATACTGTATACTGACATTCACACACGTGTATATATACTGTATACTGACATCCACACACGTGTATATATATACTGTATACTGATATTCACACATGTGTATACATTGTATACTGTATTCTGACATTCACACACGTGTATGTATACTGTATACTGACATTCACACACATGTATATATACTGTATACTGACATTCACACACATGTATATATACTGTATATTGAAATTCACACATGTATATATACTGTATTCTGACATTCACACACGTGTATATATACTGTATACTGACATCCACACACGTATATATATACTGTATACTGAAATTCACACACATCTATATATACTGTATACTGACATTCAAACACGTGTATATATACTGTATACTGACATCCACAAACGTGTATATATACTGTATACTGACATTCACACACATGTATATATACTGTATACTGACATTCACACACGTGTATATATACTGTATACTGACATCCACACACGTGTATATATATACTGTATACTGATATTCACACACATCTATATATACTGTATACTGACATTCACACACCGTTATATATACTGTATACTGACATCCACACACGTGTATATATACTGTATACTGACATTCACACACCGTTATATATACTGTATACTGACATTCACACACGTGTATATATACTGTATACTGACATTCACATACGTGTATATATACTGTATACTGACATTCACACACGTGTATATATACTGTATACTGACATTCACACACATCTATATATACTGTATACTGACATTCACATACGTGTATGTATACTGTATACTGACATTCACACACGTGTATATATACTGTATACTGACATCCACACACGTGTATATATATACTGTATACTGATATTCACACACATCTATATATACTGTATACTGACATTCACACACCGTTATATATACTGTATACTGACATCCACACACGTGTATATATACTGTATACTGACATTCACACACGTGTATATATACTGTATACTGACATTCACATACGTGTATATATACTGTATACTGACATTCACACACGTGTATATATACTGTATACTGACATCCACACACGTGTATATAAACTGTATACTGACATTCACACACCGTTATATATACTGTATACTGACATTCACACACGTGTATATATACTGTATTCTGACATTCACACACGTATATATATACTGTAGACTGACATTCACACACGTGTATATATACTGTATACTGACATTCACACACGTGTATATATACTGTATACCGACATCCACACACGTGTATATATACTGTATACTGACATTCACACACGTGTATATATACTGTATACTGACATTCACACACCGTTATATATACTGTATACTGACATTCACACACGTGTATATATACTGTATACTGACATTCACACACCGTTATATATACTGTATACTGACATTCACACACGTATATATATACTGTAGACTGACATTCACACACGTGTATATATACTGTATACTGACATTCACACACGTGTATATATACTGTATACCGACATCCACACACGTGTATATATACTGTATACTGACATTCACACACGTGTATATATACTGTATACTGACATTCACACACCGTTATATATACTGTATACTGACATTCACACACCGTTATATATACTGTATACTGACATTCACACACGTGTATATATACTGTATACTGACATTCACACACATGTATATATATACTGTATACTGACATACACACACGTGTATATATACTGTATACTGACATTCACACACATGTATATATATACTGTATACTGACATACACACACGTGTATATATACTGTATACTGACATTCACACACATGTATATATACTGTATACTGACATTCACACACGTGTATATATACTGTATACTGACATTCACACACGTGTATATATACTGTATACTGACATTCACACACGTGTATATATACTGTATACTGACATTCACACACGTGTATATATACTGTATACTGACATTCACACACCGTTATATATACTGTATACTGACATTCACACACGTGTATATATACTGTATACTGACATCCACACACGTGTATATATACTGTATACTGACATTCACACACGTGTATATATACTGTATACTGACATTCACACACGTGTATATATACTGTAGACTGACATTCACACACGTGTATATATACTGTAGACTGACATTCACACACGTGTATATATACTGTAGACTGACATTCACACACGTGTATATATATACTGTATACTGACATCCACACACGTGTATATATACTGTATACTGACATACACACACGTGTATATATACTGTATACTGACATTCACACACATGTATATATACTGTATACTGACATTCACACACCGTTATATATACTCTATACTGACATTCACACACGTGTATATATACTGTATACTGACATCCACACACGTGTATATATACTGTATACTGACATTCACACACGTGTATATATACTGTATACTGACATTCACACACGTATATATATACTGTATACTGACATTCACACATGTATATATACTGTATACTGACATTCACACACGTGTATATATACTGTAGACTGACATTCACACACCGTTATATATACTGTATACTGACATTCACACACGTGTATATATACTGTATACTGACATTCACACACGTGTATATATACTGTATACTGACATTCACACACGTGTATATATACTGTATACTGACATCCACACACGTGTATATATACTGTATACTGACATTCACACACGTGTATATATACTGTATACTGACATTCACACACGTGTATATATACTGTATACTGACATTCACACACGTGTATATATACTGTATACTGACATTCACACACCGTTATATATACTCTATACTGACATTCACACACGTGTATATACACTGTATACTGACATCCACACACGTGTATATATATACTGTATACTGACATCCACACACGTATATATATACTGTATACTGACATTCACACACCGTTATATATACTGTATACTGACATTCACACACGTGTATATATACTGTATACTGACATTCACACACGTGTATATATACTGTATACTGACATTCACACACCGTTATATATACTCTATACTGACATTCACACACGTGTATATACACTGTATACTGACATCCACACACGTGTATATATATACTGTATACTGACATCCACACACGTATATATATACTGTATACTGACATTCACACACCGTTATATATACTGTATACTGACATTCACACACGTGTATATATACTGTATACTGACATTCACACACGTGTAAATATACTCTATACTGACATTCACACACGTGTATATATACTGTATACTGACATTCATACATGTGTATATATACTGTATACTGACAAGCATACACGTGTATATATACTGTATACTGACATTCACACACGTGTATATATACTGTATACTGACATTCACACACGTGTATATATACTGTATACTGACATTCACACACGTGTATATATACTGTAGACTGACATTCACACACGTGTATATATACTGTATACTGACATTCACACATGAGTATATATACTGTATACTGACATTCACACACGTGTATGTATACTGTATACTGACATTCACACACATGTATATATACTGTATACTGACATTCAAACACGTGTATATATACTGTATACTGACATTCACACGTGTATATACATTGTATAATGACATTCACACACTTGTATATATACTGTATACTGAGATTCAAACACTTGTATATATACTGTATACTGACATTCACACATGTGTATATACATTGTATACTGTATTCACACCTTTATATAAACTGTATACTGACATTCGCACACGTGTATATATACTGTATACCATATACTGACATTCGCACATGTGTATATATACTGTATACTGACATTCACAAACCTTTTTATATACATACGTACTGTGTGTTGTATATTGACATTGTTAAATTGAAACATAACATAGCATTAAATTTGCATTTAAATCCATATAAAAATATTTTCAGACACATGCATTTACAAGTGATTTTAATATATTGATTAAAAACATGTGTCTTGCTGCAGTGAAAAACTTATATTTGCTTTTGGTAAAATTTTCTGTATGACCTTTCATGTAATCAGTGATAAAGTAAAATAATTCTCCATAATCAGATCAGAAGTTAGATGATCACAGTCTGCATTTAAATATTCTACTGTCTACATGTGTATATCAGGAGACAATGGTCCCTACTGTTGGAATTACATAGAATTACAAATTAACATTAAAGTCATCCACCATAACTCTCGTTATTTTTGTACATATCTAATGAGTCTATATAATTTTCTATCTGTTTGTAGAATATATGAGGCACTTTTCCACAGGATGTGTGTTTGGTTTTATCTAATTCTTTCTTCAGTGTCACAAGCATGTCATACTTTAAATCTGCGCCAAACTGGTGCTACAACACAGAACAAAGACATGGATTAAACACCTTACAATGACAGAATCAGCAAGACTGGGTTTTCATCAAAATCATTACTCTGCAGTAATTATTATAACTCGGCAGTTATTGTTATCATAACACGGCAATAATCGTAATCATGACTTGGCAGTAATCATAATTACAACTTGACAATTTTCTTAATCATTACACGGCCCAGTAATTGTAATCATGACTTATCAGTGATAGTAATTAGTAACTCGGCAGTAATTGTTATTAAAAATCGGCAGAATTGTAATTAAAAATCGGCAGTAATTGAAATTTAAACTTGATAGTAATTGTAACAAGAGATCCCAGAGGGATCTTGGTGCCCACCATTGAATGATCTTTATAGGTTCCATGTCAGATTGATCTTTTCTCTACTTTTCCCTTCCTCTAAGTCTTACTAATCTGTGTAAATTCAGAAACAGCCCTCTAGTACTTTTCAAACAAGGGAAACCTATACATAAAATTTAAGATTTAGCGATAATGGCTGTCTGTCGGCCATGTTGTTTTCGGATTGGTCCCAAAATGCAACAACAGGGACCAAGGGGAACCTACATATGAAATTTGAGAAAGATCCCTTCAGTACCTTCTGTAAAATAGCGATAACAAACTTCAATTGTCAAAATACAAGATGGCTGCCTGTCGGCCATGTTATTTTCTGTTTGGTCTCAAAATGCAATATGCATAACTAGGCACCAAGGGGAACCTATATATGAAATTTGAGAAAGATCTCTTCAGTACATTCTGAGAAATAGCGATAACAAACTTCAATTGTCAAAATCCAAGATGGCTGCCTGTCGGCCATGTTGTTTTCCAATAGGTCTCAAAATGCTTTATGCATAACTAGGCACCAAGGGAAACATACATATGAAATTTGAGAAAGATCTCTTCAGTACATTCTGAGAAATAGCGATAACAAACTTCAATTGTCAAAATCCAAGATGGCTGCCTGTCGGCCATGTTGTTTTCCGATTGGTCTCAAAATGCAACATGCATAACTTGGTACCAAGGGGAACCTACATAGGAAATTCGAGAAAGATCCCTTCAGTACCTTCTGAGAAATAGCAATAACAAACTTCAATTGTCAAAATCCAAGATGGCTGCCTGTCGGCCATGTTGTTTTCCGATAAGTCCCAAAATGCAATACGCATAACTAGGCACCAAGGGGATGCTACATATGAAATTCGAGAAAGATCCCTTCAGTACTTTCTGAGAAATAGCGATAACAAACTTCAATTGTCAAAATCCAAGATGGCTGCCTGTCGGCCATGTTGTTTTCCGATTGGTCTCAAAATGCAATATGCATAACTAGGCACCAAGGGGAACCTACATATGAAATTTGAGAAAGATCCCTTAAGTACCTTCTGAGAAATAGCGATAACAAACTTCAATTGTCAAAATCCAAGATGGCTGCCTGTCGGCCATGTTGTTTTCCGATTGGTCTCAAAATGCAATATGCATAACTAGGCACCAAGGGGAACCTACATATGAAATTTCAGAAAGATCCCTTCAGTACTTTTTGAGAAATAGCGATAACAAACTTCAATTGTCAAAATCCAAGATGGCTGCCTGTCGGCCATGTTGTTTTCCGATTGGTCTCAAAAAGCAATATGCATTACTAGGCACCAAGGCCAACCTACATATGAAATTTCATAAAGATCCCTTCACTACTTTCTGAGAAATAGCGATAACAAACTTCAATTGTCAAAATCCAAGATGGCTGCCTGTCGGCCATGTTGTTTTCCGATTGGTCTCAAAATGCAATATGCATAACTAGGCACCAAGGGGAACCTACATATGAAATTTCAGAAAGATCCCTTCAGTACTTTTTGAGAAATAGCGATAACAAACTTCAATTGTCAAAATCCAAGATGGCTGCCTGTCGGCCATGTTGTTTTCCGATTGGTCTCAAAATGCAACATGCATAACTTGGTACCAAGGGAAAGATACATATGAAATTTCAGAAAGATCCCTTCATTACTTTCTGAGAAATAGCGATAACAAACTTCAATTGTCAAAATCCAAGATGGCTGCCTGTCGGCCATGTTGTTTTCCGATTGGTCTCAAAATGCAATATGCATAACTAGGCACCAAGGGGAACCTACATAGGAAATTCGAGAAAGATCCCTTCAGTGCTTTCTGAGAAATAGCGATAACAAACTTCAATTGTCAAAATCCAAGATGGCTGCCTGTCGGCCATGTTGTTTTCCGATTGGTCTCAAAATGCAATATGCATAACTAGACACCAAGGGGACTCTACATATGAAATTTGAGAAAGATCCCTTCAGTACTTTCTGAGGATTAGCGATAACAAGAATTGTTTACGGACGGAGGGACGGAGGGACGGAGGGACGGACGGACGGACGACGGACCACGGACGCAGGGCGATTTGAATAGCCCACCATCTGATGATGGTGGGCTAATAAAAACTCAGCAGTTATTCTAATTAAAACTTGGCAGTAATTGTAATTGAAACTCAGCAGAATTGTAATTGAAACTCAGCAGTAATTGTAATTACTCGGCACTAATTGTTATCATAACTCAACAGTTATCATAATTTCAATGACCATTAGCACTTACTTTCAAACAGTAAAAATGATTTTATCTTAATTTCATAAGCAGCAACTTATCTGTTTCTTAGAAAAACATCAGTTTACCCCGATATAAGTACAGCATTCAGACTTGTGATAATTTCTCCAGTAGGACCATGATACAGGAGCCCAATATGTTACATTACTGTGAGAGTAATTACCATTCTTCTTCATTATGATAATTAATGTATTACCTGGTCAATCCATCATAGCCAAGACAAGGGGAGATAACCCCTAATCTGTTACCACAGGTTATCAACTGGTATAAAAAAACCTACCCTGACAAAGGTGTTGTAAAAACCTACCCTGACAGAGGTGTCGTAAAAACCTACCCTGACAGAGGTGTCGTAAAAATCTACCCTGACAGAGGTGTCGTAAAAACCTACCCTGACAAAGGTGTCGTAAAAACCTACCCTGACAGAGGTGTCGTAAAAATCTACCCTGACAGAGGTGTCGTAAAAACCTACCCTGACAGAGGTGTCGTAAAAACCTACCCTGACAGAGGTGTCGTAAAAACCTACCCTGACAGAGGTGTCGTAAAAACCTACCCTGACAGAGGTGTCGTAAAAACCTACCCTGACAGAGGTGTCGTAAAAACCTACCCTGACAGAGGTGTCGTAAAAACCTACCCTGACAGAGGTGTCGTAAAAACCTTCCCTGACAGAGGTGTCGTAAAAACCTTCCCTGACAAAGGTGTCGTAAAAACCTACCCTGACAGAGGTGTCGTAAAAACCTACCCTGACAAAGGTGTCGTAAAAACCTACCCTGACAGAGGTGTTGTAAAAACCTACCCTGACAGAGGTGTCGTAAAAACCTAACCTGACAGAGGTGTTGTAAAAACCTACCCTGACAGAGGTGTCGTAAAAACCTACCCTGACAAAGGTGTCGTAAAAACCTTCCCTGACAGAGGTGTCGTAAAAACCTACCCTGACAAAGGTGTCGTAAAAACCTACCCTGACAGAGGTGTCGTAAAAACCTACCCTGACAGGGGTGTCGTAAAAACCTACCCTGACAGGGGTGTCGTAAAAACCTACCCTGACAGAGGTGTCGTAAAAATCTACCCTGACAGAGGTGTCGTAAAAACCTACCCTGACAAAGGTGTTGTAAAAACCTACCCTGACAAAGGTGTCGTAAAAACCTACCCTGACAGGGGTGTCGTAAAAACCTACCCTGACAGAGGTGTCGTAAAAACCTACCCTGACAAAGGTGTCATAGGTGACTTTGAAAGCTGGTTGTTTATCGTTGTGCATCACCCGTCTGTTTCCGTGTAGGACATTGGCCCCGTTTTTATCGCCACCTTTACATACACTCATGTACATACAATGATCAGGCCGATAATTCCACTCACATGGGTAAACGTAAAGCTGTTCTATCAACAGAAAACATAAGAAATATGTCATAGGGTAGAGATGCTGCTACAAATACAAGTTATATGTGAAAAAAAAATTCTTGCTATTTTCAATAAATAATGGCAATCTTTGATAGTTGTTATAACTTTGGCAGCACTAAGGTTTGCAACATTCGGCCTGCCATGATGTATCACAAGTCCAGGAGCAAACACAAAAACCTATCGCTCACAGTAGGAGGTGTGGGTAATGCAAGAAATGACTAATGACCATTCATGGATTTACCATGCCCTTAGAAAGAAGAACATTGGCACTGTACTTAACATTAATTCTAATAAAGACTTATCAATTTAGGGGTTAACAAACATCAATTTTCAGTAATCTGTTGTCATTGGAATAGGTTTGTGTGGTAGTCCCACTTTGTCCTGTAATGTTTTGTTGTTACCACTAGTGAAACAAGTTATAAATTAGGTTTTTATTTAGTGCAAGTATTGACTTACCTGGATAGTAATGGAAGTAGATGTTGAGAAGATCTTGGTCCCCCCAGGTTATTTTAAGTTTATAATCCTTGTAATACTGTTTGAGAGATTCTAGCCATGGTGACTGACGTATCCGTGTCAGATTCATCAGCATTACCCCAGAGTTCACACCTGAAGAATGAAAATGCAATCCATTAAACAGCTGTGATAGGACATTAACCTAATCATAGCATACTGGAGTATTACAAATAACCTTTCTTCTCCATCATTTTCAGTATTTAAACCACTTTTCTTCTCACCTAGTTTTGATGAAAGGTTTAAAAAACATTATAACCAACTATTTACCTAGATGATTAAGTTAAAAAACCAATGAAAATTCTGAAATTAACTTATTTATAACTTTTCTTAATCTAATTGGTAATTGGGCCAAATTGTGGTCTAATATACAAATAATAATAGAAAAATGACCTTGTTCTCCATAATACGGATGTCTGGCAAACCTAGAATACCAGCTAGATTGTTTATCTTCATGTTCCGGGGCCAGGGCTACCAGCTGTGTTGTGTTGAACTTCCGTAAGAAAGCCCAGATATCCTCCAGAGGTCGTACAAACAGGATGTCCGTGTCAACATATAACAACGCATCTACTTCCGTTAACAGACTCTGAAAGTATGACAACACAACACACTCTCAAAGTATTACAACAAAACTGAGTCTTAAAGTATTACAACACAACAAACTCTGATAGTATTAAAACACAGCTGACTCTTAAAGAATAACAACACCACAGACGCTGAAAGTATTACAACAAATAATTGCTTTACATAGAGTACTACTAAGGCGTGTCTATTCTCAACTGTATATCAGTTCTAATAATATAAGGTCATTTAGAAATTTTTTAATGCTAAGATTTTTAAAATTATTTCTTGGATATGTTGAAATAGGATACATACTGTTCTTCCATTCAACTACACAGAAACATTTAAAGAGAAAAGGACAAAAAACAACTGACACAGCTGAATTTGCGTATATTGCCATATCAGGTTCAGCAAAATGAAACGTACAGGGTTTTAAGTGTAACTGTCACACTTACAGGTATAAAAGTCGCTGTGATGCACAGGGTTTAAAGTGTAACTGTCGCACTTACAGGTATGAAAAGTCGCTGTGATGCACAGGGTTTAAAGAGATTTTTCCACTCATTGGATTTGTCTCCCACTGGGAAACTCAGGTTGTAGATGTGGTACTCAACTCTTGTCCTGAACTCGTCGGGCCAAAAGTCAATCTGAAACATGTAAAACATTAAAGATTTCCTGACATTTTTATAATTAAGAAATAACACTGATGAATTCAGACGCATTTTCTCAATGATTTTCTGGAATTAGCCCCATTCATTTTCATTGTTCTTCTGAATTAAATACCAAAGTTTACTTCAAGGATTATCTCCCTTGTATTCTTATTACCATGCCCCAAATAGGTACTTTACGGCTCAACCTATGCCATAAAATTCAACATGTCATTCATTTTAAGAAATGAAAGACAGGAAACTAAGGAATAATTCACACACCTGTTGTACAGCGTATATATAAAGTGTACACCTGTACCTATAATTTACACACCTGTCATACAGTGTATATATATAGTATACACCTGTACCTATAATTTACACATCTGTCGTACAGTGTATATATAAAGTGTACACCTGTACCTATAATTTACACATCTGTCGTACAATGTATATATAAAGTGTACACCTGTACCTATAATTTACACACCTGTCATACAGTGTATATATAAAGTATATACCTGTACCTATAATTTACTCACCTGTCGTACAGTGTACAGTGTATATATAAAGTACACACCTGTACCTATAATTTACACACCTGTCGTACAGTGTACAGTTATATATAAAGTATACACCTGTACCTATAATTTACACACCTGTCGTACAGTGTATATATAAAGTATACACCTGTACCTATAATTTACACACCTGTTGTACAGATATATAAACTATACACCTGTACCTATAATTTACACACCTGTCGTTTAAAGTAATCCTGCAGTTGTAATTCAGCAAAGATGTGGAAAACAAGTGGTGTTTTTGTGAAGAGGACAGCTGACTTCAGAAGGATAACAGACTCTTTCTCTCGGTCTCCACAAGCGACCAGAGATAGATGTATTCCATTTCTCCATGCTTCACTCCTGTACAACATCAAACATAGAACATTTTGTTTACTGGATCTCTGTCCCCTAGCTGTCAGGGGCTGTTGTATTGAAGATATAATCAACGAAACTATGGTCCTGAATCAAGTACATTGATATACTTTCTCATGGTGATAATAAATAATTAAAAGAAAATTGCCTTTTCAATGAAATTGGACAGATCTAATTCATAATTATTTTAAATAATTATAACAAATCATGATCTGGTTGAAATATTCAAGTAATAATTAAGAAAGTAGTAAGTTTGATGTTGCTTTTGTATTGTTCTATGGTCCATTCTCAACTGATATCGTTTAATTTAGAGCCAATGGAAGAAGAAAGTAAACTAGTGTATCAATAGTTCATTAATCTAAAAATTGTTAAAATCAAAAAATCAAAGCTCATCTTTTCTAGTAAAATTTGTTTCTGCACCTGAAAGGTTTTTCATCAACTTTGTTGGCTGTCTGATCATGACCTCCACGTTCTTTGTCAATGTGTGACTGGTCACTTTCCTGTTGTCCAGTTTGATGGTCCTGCATCACTTTGGGCATCATTTGTGTGTTGCTGTCATTTTGGTTCTGAAGTGCGAAGAACAAGTACACCGCCACAAAAACCACAACAGACAGTCCAAGTTTGAACAACATTTTCCACTTCATCTGTATTTGGTAAAGAATGTCATTGCTGAAACTAAGACAGGATGGGTATTATTATCTAATGTCCAGTAAAATGGAGAAGTCTCCCACTAGTGACCATGTAATCACTATAGGATTTTTATTTTCACAAGCAAACAAATTATCAGACACAGATAATATGAATTGTAGTTGCAGGAATTTCATTTATAAAATCTATAGTAAAAGCTTTGAATATGAGGAGACATTACATATATCAACACAGCTCAGGTCACCACTGTCACAGACTTACAAATTG